>NW_019091193.1:28304075-28534321 GCF_002217175.1 Folsomia candida | reverse complement strand
AAATATTTGATTGCTGTCTCTGTAGATTTAAAATTAAGGTCTCTTAAAATTAAAGGGATAAATCTTATTAGGTTAATTTCTAGGCCGATTCAACAAAGAATTCATGAGTTAGACGATACTGCCATTAAAGTGCCTAAAAATGTAGTGGTTATAAATGTTAATTGATAATTTTTAAAGAACATTAAAAAGGAAGAGATTTGACTCTTATAGAAGGGGTATGAACCCTTTAGCTTATTTAGCTTACCTTTATATTAATTGTGTGTGGTTTTGGCTAGGCCCATAAAATTTATAAATTAGTTTAAATGAACATTAAATTTTGAATTTAACAGAAATAGTGCAATTCTATTATTTATAAATAAAGGTACAAATACATGATCTATTCTATCAAAATAGCCCTTTTTTCAGGCACATTATTAATTTTTTCTTAGTACATTATAAGATGTTTTAATGTTTTTTTTGCGTTAATGAGGTTATGTGTAGCAATATATATATATATGTATATATATATATACATGTATATATATATATATATATATTAATTATATGCATATGTATGGTTAATTATATATATATATATATATTTATATATATATATTTATTTATATGAATATATTAGTATATACATATGCATAAATATATATATTTATTACTAAATAAAAATATCTATATATATATATACATATTTTATATGTATAAAAAAAAAAAAAATAACGTAACCATCAATATACTTAAAATTAAAAATAAAAATTAACGAATAAATAATCAAAGATCAATCTAAAATAACCAATCAATTAAGGCTATAATAATATGTTTAAATTTATTATATATATAAATCTACATATATATATATAAAAATATTTAATATAATATTTTTTTAACTATTATGCTTAAAAAAATAGTTAAAAAATATGGGGGTTTATACTCTGGGCAGAAAAGTTTGATTTTAGCTTAATGATTTATTTTATAAATTTTATACATGTAATAGGGCAGTATTTTATATTATGAAACTAATTTAGGCATAAAAATTTATGTAAATTCTGAATAAATTTTGTGCCAGCATTCGCGGTTATACCTTACGGTTTAATAAATCTTCTTAGAAAATTTAATATAAAAGTTATTTACAGTAAAAAATTAGGTGAAATTGAGTTTTATTTTATGTAAACCTATATTTTAATTAAAACTTTAATTAAAAGACCTGGATTAGATACCCAGTTATTTATTTTATAAAGTATCTAAGGTAGTAATTTTTAAAACCTAAAGAATTTGGCGGTATTTTATCCTTATTAGAGGAACCTGTTAGTTAAAAGATACTACACTATAATTAACATTAAATTTTCTTATATACCGTTGTCTTAAGAATTAATTTGTAAGTTTTTTCTAAAATTTTTATATGATTTAAGTCAAATCAAGGTGTAGAATTTTAATGGCTCAATGGGTTACATTTATTTAAATAATGGTTTTATATTTGGTAACTATAGATAAATTGGATTTAAGAGTAATTTTATGTTAATAAAATTGAATTTAGCTCTAAAATATGTACATATCGCCCGTCGCTCTAGTTATAAAATTAGATAAGTCGTAACAAAGTAGATTTTCCGGAAGGAGGATCTTGAGTAATGTAATATAGCTTAAGTAAAGCATTTCATTTACACTGAGCTTATTTAGAATTGACTCTAATATTATGATTTTTAAAATTATAACTTTTTAATTTAATTAATTTTTAGTATAATAAAGAAAATTTAATTTTATAAAGTCCGTAGGGGGAAGTTGAAATAAGATTAAATATAAAAAATTTTAAAAGTACTCAAAAGGTACCTTTTGTATTAGTGTGAGTTTAATTAATTTTTTATAAAATTTTCTCGAAAAATAAAGAGTAATAAATTATTTTGTATTTGTTGTTGAATTAACATTAAAAATTATTTATAGAATTGAGATTTTATTCGATTTATTTTATATCTAGTTAAATTTAAAAGGTTTATCCTTGCTATCATAGTATTGATTGAGTTTTAAAAATATATTTTAATTAATTGATTGTTAAATTTAAGGGGGCTATCTCTTAATTTAGTTATCTATATCTTTATATATTATTTAGTTAAATTTTCGCTTAAGAACAGCTTTAATATAATAAGTTTAATTTAATAACTAATTTAATGGGATTTTTAAAAAAAGTTTAGTTATATTTTATTTGTCGGTTTAAATTAATAAAATTTATTAATAATTACTCAATTAGTAGAATTTTTTTAAAATAAATTAAAAATATAATAAATAAAAATAAATTAATTCGACAAATTAAGTCACGATTGTTTAACAAAAACATTTCTTTTTTATAAAATAAAAAGTATAGCCTGCCCACTGAAAATTTAAGGGCCGCGGTATTATGACCGTGCAAAGGTAGCATAATCATTAGCCTTTTAATTAGAGGATTGTATGAATGGTTGAACGTGGCTTTGTTTTATTTATTTAAATATATTGAAATAAAATTTTAAGTGAAAATGCTTAAATGACTAATTAGACGATAAGACCCTATAGAGCTTTATATATGTATTCTTCAACAACAAGGCGCTAGAGCGTAGCGCCTTGCATTTCTTGCAGGTCAAAATATGTACCTGCAAGAGACCACTTTCTCCCCGTTATTTCTGGCAAGTGGTTACTCGCACCCGAAACAAACACCGTTATTATTACATCATGTTCATATATACGCAGGACTTGTGAGTCACAAGTTGTGACTTTGCATGGATCCTCGTCATTCATAATGCTGAAATGTATATTTACCTTTGTGAGAGGATCTGGTGCTGCTGGTAATGATAACAAAGGTGCGACGTAGTGGGAGAGTGGACGAGAGGTCATGCAACCTATATCGCATATCGCATTCTCGTCTAATTGTGATTGACTCATTGGAGCCAAGCAACTTTCTCTCTGATACGTGCAGGCCATTCACTTTCCCTGATAATGGTTTATTGTCCTCCGCCTGCCAACCCAACATCCACTCGACTTGACATCGTCATGCCTGCCTGCGAACAATTTGTGCGCTTTTTCCTCTCTTTGTTTATTGTTTCATGTCCTGCTTTCTACGAACCATGGATTTCTGAAAACTTTCCCATCAAGAAAATACTAATCATCGATCCGCACGAAATGGAACCTTTTTTTCCCTTCTTTATCTGTTCCACTTCTCCTTGTTTTTCTTGCCACTGGTGAGAAAGAGCTCGATTCTATGTTTTGTTCTGTTTCTTTTGGCTGGTTGAAAAATTAGGGGAAAACGGTCATCAATTAGCTCCTGGTGGTAAAAAAAAGAATTGGGGCAGAGAGGCTTAAGAAAATATGGACATGTGGCACATGCCTGCATGTCAGGAGTCATTCACGGTGTCGTGCGGGGGGTCAAATCACAGCGGTGGTGGTCTGAATAATTATTTAACTATGTAAAACATAACAAAAACTGGATATCTTAAAATATTATGTTTGTTTCTATTTCTTTATCTTTACTTAAAAAGTGGGACACGGATTGAGCTCTCTCTCTGTTTAATGTTTATTACGATGTCACATGTTTTGAATGCGTAGTAGTAGTGGTAGTAATAGTGTTAATATATATAGTAACCAGAGAACGGATATGTATTTATTTTCAGCTTTTGATGATGATAAACAGTCGAACTTTGTGGAGGTTGCCTAACTCACATAGATTACACAAATTTAAAAATATATTTGCATCTTGTCACAGATTTCAAGGTTTTCAGAGATTTAAATATTTCCGCTATTATTCCAAAAATACGGAAATCTTTTATCAAAAATAAGTATATATTTTGTAAATATTTCAACTATGTGAGACGAAATTTTTTTGTTAAAAAAATTCGACCACAAAGAATCCAGAAATTAAATTAAAAAAATACAATTTTAAGAATTTTTTTTATATATATTTCGTGAATAAATAGTTTGACATTTTTTTGTAAATATTAAGTGCATGTTTGACAGATTTTTTGTAAATGCATATCCGCCCTCTGATCGTAACAGTATCTGTCGTAGTAGTAGTGGCCTAACTACATAAACTACTTAACTGCGGTCGTCGTTGTAAAGAAAACATTACTATTATTATTATTACGTGGAGGCCATTTACTGAGAGAGAGAGTTGAAGAGTTGACTCGTTGGTTGTCAACTATTTATGAAACCTATTCATGAAATGTTAGATAAACAAGGAGAAGGAATTACGCAAAAATCGCCGTATAATCACACAACTTTTGTCAACTTTGCGTCCTCAATAATAATGAAATGACATGAAATGCTACTGAAATTGAGCAATCTCGCGAAATCTTTCGCAAAGTGACATCCCTGACCAGGAGGAGATGATGAATTTAGTCTTTCATCCGATCTGGGACAACGACGTGGTGATGATGATTTATTATGTGAGGCGTTTATTCATCAGATATTGAGTTCACGAGAAATGTAGATCTTTTGACACAATTATTATCACCCTTCAACTTTGTATGTTACCAAATAATTGAACCGAGTTAAAACTAAATCGTTATTCAAAAATAATTGTCAGTTAACTGGACCAATTCGATCTTGTCCTGTTTAATTTATTTCGACACGTGCAGATTTTTTCTCAGTTTAGCTCTCCAAGTAGAAATCACTGTCGAATTCAATGTCGTAATCAAATAATCAAAGATAAATTCTTGATGCGTATTATATTTTTGCGTATTTTTTTAAAGATAATCCTGCCGATAATTTGTATAGGAAAGACTGTTCAAATTTGTACTCATGATCCCCTCTTCCAGTGCGTAGATGATTATATAAATACGTATAAAGATATTTACGACATGCATGTTTACCAATACTTTTGTTCTTTCTAATAAAGCGTGGAGTTAATTGGACAGCTAAAATTATCTGCTAATGACGAGTCCTCACATCTTGTCCAATAATTAACGGTACAAATATTGTTTTTCCTTTCCACATAAAATACCAAGCTCCTCATCTGTTTTGATTTATGATGCAAATCTTATTTATTTTGAGGAGCAGTACACACAAAAATATAAATATATACCTTTCTGATTACTAAGATTAGTGTGAAGTGAATTACGAAGATCACATTTCGACAGAAGGAGAAGAAGAAGTGTTACCAAAATTTATAAGTATTTTTTGTGTCATCACTTTCAGTCATCGGCGTCGTTTCATTGCTTGGCTGCGGTGCTGCTGGTGACCATCCGAAGCGAATTTAATGAACCTAACCCTCAAGGCTAGCAAGTTTCATTAGTTAGTGGCGTTGGTTCGCAGTACGTAGGATACGAACGTACAACGGAGATTACTACACGACGACGATATTATATTTGAGCTTATATTTTCCTTTCATCATTTCATTCCTTGTTTTTTGTTGTTAATTCTCTGTGCAAAACTCGGCCTGCGTTTTATTCATGAGTCGTGTTTGCAGCATCGCACCTCAATAATAATACAGATATAGGTAATTTTGGCAGCTACGAGTAAATAAATATGCGTTATACGACGACGACGACGATATGGCAGAGATGTGGTTGGTTGGTGATTATCTTTCTGTACCTAGAGAAAAAAGTACATCTTATTTTACTTCTTGCGTTTCTTTTCCCCTTTTCCATCTGCTGTTACGTATGATTTTTATGTATTATTCTCCATCGAGTTAGTAAAGTAAAATCAAAGGTTTTTTTATTATTTCGGGATGAAAATTAGTGAAAATGTGGTGAGAGTGAGAGTTTATAAGGACTGATGAAATTATTCGTTACATACAATTTGTCCGATCTCTAACTAATAATGGAGGTCCCCCAGCAAATGCTGTTAGATTTTGAGCCAACTAGTCTGAATCGAACACGAATTTCATTAGTTTGAAATTTGCAAAAGACATGATCTCCCTATGCGCAGTTTTGGCCATTTGCAAATTTCATACTAATTAAGTTTGTGATCGATTGACACTAATTTGTTCAAAATCGGAAAGCATACGCTGGGAGATCTCCATTCTTAGTTATTTCTTTATTATTAACGAGCTGAGATGTGTTTGTGAATTAAATAAGCAAGTTCTCTCTCTCTCTGTTGTATCAACTAATTATCTGCATTATATAAATTTAAGAAATTAAATTAAGTTGGTCCAAATCCGGGAGAAGAAGATTGGATTGGATCGTTAATCGTGGTGCGATTAATTAATCTAAAAAGATATGCGTACAAGGAGCGAGGAGCAGAATAGAATAGAATGGAAGTTACTCTATCTCAAGTTTGCTCACGGTTTGGTTTTGCTTACATTTGCATTGCATAATAATAATATCATTAAAATATTTAGCAATTCTGCAGATCCTGCTGCTATTGTGGTTCATACATAAATAGTGCTCCTTTTCCTGCCTGTCATGCTGTGCTGGTAGTGGTAGTGGCTTCATTATGACTTATTTAACATGGGATCAGCACAATTAGAATTTGACAATGTCAAGATCATCATTACGATCTGAGAGAGAGAGAGTTATTAATATTGGTCTAAATTTTATTGCACGCCACACACACAGAGAAGCAGTAAATATTGTTATTAATAAAGGACGGATATGTATGTATTTACGAAAAATCGCGGAAATATGTATTTAATATCTAGGGAAAAAACGCCAAAATATTTACAAATTATGTACAAAAAAATAATCATACTAATTTTTGTAAAATTTGTACGTTTGAATGGATTTTTTGTGGTCCAATTCCTTTTATTAAAAAAATTTCGTCTCACATTTTGAAATCTTAATAAAATATATGTATTTCTTAATATGTAGGTTGAAAATAAATACATATCCTCCCTCTGCTTATTAATACGCAGTAATTAGTTTGGTACATGTGCATTTAGCGTGCCCTTATAAAATGGCAAATATTACGAAAGATTCTCATTTAATTTCATCCTTGGATAATTCATGGTCTGATGGATATGGATTGATTTTTATTTTTAAAAAAGAACAAAAACTCGCCTTATTTCCACACGGGCTTGGCCTGCAGCATATTAATAATTGGGACTGATTGTTCTTTTTGCTTTCGTTATTTTATGCAAAGTTTTTTGAAGAGGTTGAAAAAGTTTTTCTCTTTTATCTCCTCTCAATTCTAATGAGGATCCATTCACGAAAAAATAAATTGAAAACAAAAGCCCGAGTTTTCGTATCCTATTATCCACCACTTTAGGGAAAATAAAAGGCTAAAAGTTTGCATGAGGAGAGAAAATGGCTCACGGGTTTCCTTCGCAAGTAAAAATTTGAAAAGCTTTATCCTGCAGAAATTTGGCCCAATTTGCTCCAGAAAAAGCTACATTTGTGTAGAAAACTAAGCACTGTTCTGCAGAATAAAATCCATACAAATTTTCTGCAAGATTAGGCAAAAAAATTATGCAGAGTACAATACGCATCTAGCTTTTGTCGATTACTGCAGAATTCCGCACATCGATTCCTACTCGGGTTGTGTACGTGATTAGTTACCCTTGAAGTTTTCTCGTTTTTTCTGGATTTTAAAAAATCGTGTAAAGCTGAAAAGTTACAAAACCTCTTTTCCCTCTATATAAAGAAAATAATTGGGAACTAATCATTATAATTATTTCCTCAGTCTTACCCAATCTGAGGAGGAATTGCTAATGCAATCTTGGATGGATAGACAGGCAGACGGACGGGCAGAACCCGCAGTCTGGGTGTGTAAGTAAGAAGATTTTCCTGTAAAACAATACACCCTCCTGATCTCCGTCTCTTCTTCTGTGAGTTCATAATGAGAGTTGATGTTGCCCAACGTGCTGGTTAATGGAGGAGCAGCAGAACGTTCAACTCCCACGCGAAGCTCATGTTCATTCAGTATTTTACTTTTCTGATCATCATAAATTCATGGTGCTTGTGGCTTTCAACTCGGCCAGTTTGATGTCATGTCAGGCAACGTGTAATGTGGTTTGACTGGGGTTTAAACTTTCAGTTATTTCTGCCACTATCGATTGATCATGAAGCGAACACGTCAGAAAAACGGGTCCCGGGGCAGTTTTAAGGGATAAATATTACACTAATTTCCTTCCATAATTGGGTAAAGTAAATTTGGCAGAGAAAATCCAACTTTTGAAAACCCAGTTGTGGGCACTGTAATAATTTAAAGTTGGAGAAATCAATTAGCCAAATATCCACGCTATCCGCCTTCCTTATTAAATATAGAAACCTGCACGGAACCTATTTGGGCATAATTTCAACTCCCATTTTTCATCCACCGCACTTAAATGGTCGTTATTATTACGGTGGTGATTAAATTTTGGGGATATGTATGTGTGTATGTATACATGAATTTAATAGTGCGGAGGTGTCGTTCGTTCTCCTTCCTTGTAGAATGAACCCCACAACGTATTCATTATACGCACGTACATAAGTCGGGCATAATTTCAACAATAGTCCTGGTGCAGATGGATGGACGTGCAGAATATTTAAGAACGGGGACGAAAAGCTATAGGTAACTAAAAATGGAGGTCTCACAGTGTATGAGATCCGATTTTGAGCAAACTAGTTTCAATCGATCACAAACTTAATTAGTTTGAAATTTGCAAAAGACAAGTCTCCCAATGCGCAATTTTGACAAATTTCCAAACTTACTGCACAGTTTCTCTTCTTCGGATGCAAATATCTCTGCCAAACGTGCCCATCGGGAGATCGTGTCTTTCTCAAAAGTCATACTACGTAATCGATTGATACCAATTTACTCAAAATCTGAGAGCATACCCTGGGAGACCTCCATTCCAAGTTATACTTTAGTTTAGTTGTAGTATTGTGATTTGTGGCATTGATGGGAATAAGCGTTTCTCGTTGGTCGTATCGTCGGAGAAGAAGGTTTTTAGCTTGACTTAACTGCATCTCATTGTAATCATGGTGCAGTTCGGTGACCTTACATACAACACAACGCTCTTCACTACGAGTCGTACTTGCTTATTACATGGCGTGCTCTCATCATATCAGTTGATGCTGCTTGCTGCTATTTAGCAATATGTAGTGGATGTGGATTTGTAGATGCAATGCACTTGTTCCACCAACCAACCAAGCAACCAACCAGGCAAGCAAGTTGGAAAAAAGTGTGGCGTGGCATGACAAGTGAGTGAGTGAGTCTTGGTAGTTGTTGTTATGTTCGGAACAACTCTGCATTAGTGGGAATGGGATGGAATGGATTATGAATTTATATGCACGAAACTCGCCCACTCCGGAAATATTGTTCAACTTTGCAATTTGCATTAATGGCTGGGGTTATATGCACAGTAGCTCTGCTCCATAAGACTTTGCGTTGTTCCACTACTACGCCGAGAAGTACGTATAACTCCTCACAGTTTTATTTAGCTGAGCCTACTTCATTATTACAGTATCGTCCTGGTCGTGGTCGTGGCCGTCGTCGATCGCCGTCATTATTATCATGATGAACCATTAATAAAAAGGCGACTAATCCTACCCACTCGAAAGTAACGGTTGTCGACGATATTTATTTTATTTCTATAAAAATCCACGACATAAATAATACTTGGTGGTCGACTTGGTGTTGTGCACAATTGTTTTTTTTTCTGCACGCGTGGATATGCATCTCAGTATCGTGGTGGTGATGGTAGTGGGATAGCCAAACTGCCAATTATTCCTCCTCTCCCTCCATGCCAATTATCTCTACATTTTAATAATAATCAGGCCGCTGCTCGGACTCTGACTCCACGGTTTGTTGGCGAGGTTAAGTTCAATGTCGTAAATAAAATACGCGTCGCAGTTTGTTCACCCAGCCAGCAGTCGACTTGCTTCAATACTTTAATAGCATATTGCTCCTCGTACTTATCTCTCCTCTATTTTCTTAACTTTCGTTCGATATAGATTTCCTCCTCTTGTCCTCCGTATGGCGTAGTTTAGCTCGGAATAGGTGATAATACTTTTATGGTGGAGTTTACGTTTAAAAATGTACTTAGGTGGATGCAAAGTTCATCATCATCGTAGTAGTCGTAGTAGTAGTGGCAGTTCATAAGTGGTGATCAGTATGCTTATAGGAGGAGAGCATCTCTTGGTTACCTCTCTCAGATTGCGTGGAGTGTTCTAAAAATAAGACGAAACTTGTTCTTCCTCTCCATGCAGGAAAGGAAAGGAAAAAGAAATCGTTCTCCGGATGATGAGAAAAGTTTCGAGTTTCTTTTTTTTTTACTTTGAAATCTGACTCTGACAAGAAAAAGGGCTCTGCTTCGATGACGATGACGACAAGGACCACCACAAAGTAAATATGTAATAAGTGGTCTGGTCTGGATGGATGGATGGCCGGGTTTTTGCATAAATTTAATGTAATATTTATGTATGCAATATTCTTTCCCATTTAAAATGGAAATAACTCAATTTCAACCGAGTTATGTTTCGTTCTTTGAAGAAGATTTGACGTGTCCTTCACTCCGCTCGTCGTCGTCGTCACCTTGTGTTGTTATTGTCGAATAAATATACAGAGAGAGAGATCATAAATAGAAATGGGCAACGAGTACGGTATGCAGGGGGCGGATATGTATGTATTTACGGAAAATGGGTGAAATGTGTAGTTAATATTTAGGAAAAAAATGCCAAAATATTTACGAAATGTGAAAAGGAATCATAAAAATACGAATTTTCGAAAAATTTGTAGGTTTGAATTTAACACTGTTGATTTTTTGTGGTCGAATTTCTTGAAAAAAATTTCGTCTCGTATCGTTGAAATATTTACAAAATCTATACATATTTTTGAAAAAAAGGTAAAACATTTCTGTGTTTTTCAAATAATATCGGAAACATTTATATCTCTGAAAACCTAGAAATATTAAAAAATATTTTGAAATTTAGTGATCTATACGAGTTAGGAAACACACCAACAAAGTTTGACCGTCGGTCGTCATCAAATGAAAAAGCTGAAAGTAAATACATATCCACCCTCTAATCGTATGGCACGGTTGTGTGGAATGAATTGCATCTGCAGGAAAATTTCTGCTTGACAAATTCGCCCTATTTATGAAGCTATGTATGTAATTGTTGCAAAATTCTCTCCAGAGTGACATTGACATTGTGTGTATTACGTACGCCACGGTTCCGTATTATGCTCGCCTGATCTTGAATAAAAGATCAAGCTCAAGGTTTGATTTGATTTGATTTGACTTGATAGCGATCCAAAATGCGACACGGTTCTCTCGCCTGATTTGCATTTGCGAAAAAAGCGTGTCCCATGTGGATCAAAAGAAGTTGGATTCTTCAGTCCGTTTGCAATTTGGTTGGGATATAAAATTTCATGGAAGGAATTGCAATACAAGCAACGAAGCTTAAAGCTTAGGTTACAAGCATGACTTGGGTACATGGATGCAGTGGCCGCGGAAGCCGTGGGGACATCTGGGGACATTAACATTGGCGGGTTTATATAACATGGGCAGGTGATGGGGACATCGAATAGCCGTGGGGACATTGTCCCTCTGTCCCCACGCTTTCGCGGCGACTGCATGCATACATACAAAGTTTAGTTCTGAATGAAAATAGATGCGATTCATGACATTCACTTGATTAAACCTTGGGCTGGGTGGCAATCAGTATTCTGTTCTGACTTTGTTGGCACGCGAGGATGGCGAAAGGAAAGAAGGAAAACGTACGCTATAGTCGAGAGTTCTTAATTTCATATAACTCATTTCCTCCTCCCATGGCTTCATTTCATCCTCTTCGATCCTCATTACCACAGGGCGGATACGTATTTTCGAAAAATCGATGAAATATGTATTTAATATTTACGAAAAAAGCCAAAAATAGGTAGGAACAAAATCATAAAATAGGAATTTTGAATATAATGCTCTGGATTTTTTGTGGTCCAATGTCTTCGAGAAAAAAAAATCGTCTCATATCGTTGAAATATTTACAAAATATATGTGTTTTTGAAAAAGTATGTAAAAGATTTACGTCTTTTTGAAATAATATCGGAAATATTTATGTCTGAAAGCCTAGAAATACGTACCAATATGAAACAATATTTTGAAATTTTTGTGATCCATAAGAGTTAAGGAACACACGTTTGACCGTCGGTTGTCATCAAATGAAAGCGTTGAAAATAAGTGCATATCCGCCCCCTGCTCATTACCTTTGCCTCCTCGCAGATGAATAGACAGCTAAACGAACTAACTAACAAACAACAAATTACGAAATTGTACAAAGAGAGAACCTAGTTTCAAAATAAATTTGATGAAAACATTCATACAAACGCGTCACACTTTTCCGGAGAAAGGAATAAATTGCGTCGTAGAAAAGAAAGCTCTGTGCATACGTTGAACGAGTGAAAGGCGTATTAAATTTCAAAACATGTCAGTTAATTGAATCCTGATTGAATTCTGATTTTGTTATTTATTATTATGTATCAGGTTACTAGACGAGCTGCTGCTGGAGGGAGAAGCCTCTCGCCACTGTTCCGACTGAAGGGAGAAAGTCACCCGAAATTTCTACTTGCACTTTCATCACCATCCTCGTCGTCGCATTATCTCTCGACTACTCCACTCCCAACGGCCACCAGAACTCCGTACGTACGTGCATAGCTCCTCTCTGCGTCGCATTTTCCGTGTGGGGAAAGGATTTCAAAGAATTTTGTTGATCCTGCTCCGTCAAACGCACTGGCTTGATCTACCCGTGCAAGGAAAGAACGGTGAGTGTACATTCCAACTTCAGAGAAATGCGTCGTTAGTTAATTTACAGAGACTGGAGGATAAAAGGCGACATCAAGTGCAATGACTTTTTACTAAGAATCGAGGTCTTCCAGCGTATGCGATCCGATTTTGGGCAAACTAGTGTCAATCGATCGCAAATTGAATTAGTATGAAATGTGCGAAGGGCACAATCTCCCAATGGGCACGTTTGGCAGAGATATTTGCATCCGAAGAGGAGAAAATGCGCAATAAATTTTGTCAATTTTAGGGCGCGCTTTCTCCTCGTCGGATGCAAATATCTCCACGAAATGTGACCATTGGGAGTCGTTTGTCGTTTGCCAATTTCATACTAATTAAATTTGTAATTGATTGGCACTAGTTTGCTCAAAATCGGAGAGCATACGCTGGGAGAATTCCATTATTAGGAAAAATGTATGCCTTCTTTGCCATTTTTTGACTAGGCAAAAATTTTGAAAACGCTACTTTGTATGAAAACGAAAAAATAAGTAGGTTCATAGCAGGAGTTTATATTTGTTGGTTTGGTTTGACGAGGAGCTTAGATTATATGAGAATCTGCTTGTTATTGCTCTTCGTTGACAGTGTGGAACGGAAAGAGGAGACGGGTTAAATTATTACGAGGGACGTAATATCCTCTGGCTCTAAGAAATTGAACCATACAGATAGATACGTACTTAATTTGATTTACGATTATTTTTTGTCTTTTCCCTCTTTCCTGCAGAGTGCTGCAAGGATGGCTGCTGTGGGTCGGATTCGTCACCCCTCGACGGGTGAGCATCACGCCTTCACTGCGAATGGCACCATGGTCAAGACGTTTCAAGCCTATCTCGCAAATTGTCACAGATTCTACTCGTGTGTCCATTGCCGGGCTCATCTCGCAAATCATGATGAACTCATTTCAAAGGTGAGTCGTCAAAGGGGAGAGATGGGTCACAAGCATACGTCGGATCAGGTTCAGGGATCAAAATGCAGTATTTCGAGCTCCGGGCTTCCCAGGGTTTGGATTTCCACGAATGTGACACCCACAAAAAGATGGGAATCTACGTGGAGAATACAGCAGTCGTACGAAAGTAAAGGTTTTGTGAAGAAATTAAACTTTTCAAAACACTTTGTTCGTACAATTTTAAAAAATACAGTATTTTAACAGCGATAAAAAATAATTTCTTCACGAAACTTGTATTTTCGTATGACTGCTGTCTTCTCCACGTAGATTCCCATGTTTTTGTGGGTGTAACACCCCTGAAAGTCCAAACACTGGGAAAAACGGCGATCAAAGTACTCTATTTTGACAAAGTATTTTGCCCATTCGTGATCAGGTTCAAGTCAAACACATAAGTATTCATTACAATGAGTAGAGACTTGTCCTTGTACATTTTCCTCATCCCAGAGATCAAAGGGAGACAGGTCCGAGTGGAAATGAAGAGTCAAGTTGTTGTTGCGAAAGTGAAAGCACGGGAAGGCACGGATGGACATGATATCCTCGTCATCCTCGCTCCTTGAGACTTTTCGACTTTAGTAGATTGAAAGAATAGGAGGAATTTTGTGTGTGTGTGAATGTTCACCTCATTGTGCCGGACAGGGTAGGAATTTCGCAAACTGCTGAGAAACACAGAGAGAAAGTATTATCTTGTTCTTGTTCTCTATACTTCTCGTCCTAATGTACCAACTACTCCGTTGGGAGGGAAGGCAGAGGAGAAAGTAGGCAGTGGTGGTAGTGGTAGTGGCACAACATGAAAAGTACAACCTACCACGACCACCACGACGGATGGTCCTTCAACTGGTTTCAAGGGCGATCGATTTTCAGCCTTTCCACAGCCCTACTTATACCAGTCACATGCCTGTGGTAGTGCTCAGCAGGCTTGCATATGGCGTAATAATGCATGTCCCAAAAGACGGCTGGTTTCCCTCTGTCCGAATTAATAATATTTACCAGCCAGGCCTGCCAACAATGCACATGTCGGACGTGTTTCTCACCGATCTTCTTAAAACCAGGGCTAAAAAATCGAGTAGCTGAACACAAACAACAGGAAGTCTAGCACTTCGGCAGAATTCACGGAATTAAGTTGGCAACTAGGTGCATTTTCACGATCGGAAAGCGCAGCCAGAGAGTTTTGCATGGTGAAAATGCGCGTTTTTGCCAACTCAAATCCGTGAATTCTGCAGAAGTGGTCAAGTCCCAGACTAACTTTTGTTTGTGTTAAGTTACTTGACTTTCTAGTCCTGGCTTTAAGTAGATCCGTGAGAAACACGTCTGACATGTGCGTTGTAAGACTTGCTGGCAGAGAATATGTAGGGGACGAGCTTTGTTTGATCAGCATCAACTTTCCTGCTTTCCCCATTGTTCTCTCTCTCGTACTCCTGAATTAATGACACCCAAAATTATGAAGAAGGTTGACTGCAGGAGAAGAATTCCTAATTCTTTACTCTCTCTTTCTCTGCCATCCATTAGCCTTCTTCTTCTCATGATTACTTTCTCCCGACTTTTTGCGATGCGAATGATATGATCAAAGGTGCCCACGTATTGGGCGAGCCAGCTCATCCAAATTTTATGAAGTATTAAGACTGCAAAATGAAAACTAATCTGGAAATTAGGCAGCGTAATGAGCAATTTTGTTTCTTCTTGTTTTTCCAGTCATTTCAAGGGAGTCAAGGACGGGCGTACCTCTTCAATTCTGTGTAAGCTTAAGCTAGTAAAATATTAAATTGCGTGCGGGCAGTGTTTCGGGTGGAAATAACCACTTGCAAGAAAGTGGTTTCTTGCAGCTACATATTTTCCTCTGCAAGATATTCAAGACACAAGAAACTGCGTCTCGTCGCGCACGGCGCTTGGCTGGATGGCGGATATTTTTTGCGGTTTCTTGCACCTCGCATTTCTTGCGTTTCTTGCTTTACGTGCAAGAAATGTGGCAAACCCGCAAGAACCACTGAAACACTGCAAGTACATGAACGGGCGGATCAATGTTTTATGTTTTGGTTAATGTTTTTCTAACTCTTGCTCGTTTTCAGGGTGAACGTGGGCTGTGGTCCCGCCGAGGAACGCGTCCTTCTCACCGGACTTCACGCCGTGGCTGATATCTATTGTGAATGCTGTCGTACCACGCTGGGTTGGAAATATGTGAGTTATTCCGGGAATATTTTATCACTCCACTTTTTATCACGATGTAGGGTCGGAATTTCAATTATTCTTATTATTACTTTGACCCCTTTTTGTCCAGGAGCATGCCTTTGAATCTAGTCAAAAGTACAAAGAAGGAAAGTACATCATCGAATTAGCCCACATGGTGAAGGAGAATCAGTGGGATTGAGACAGAGCCGCCAGGGTCAACCAAATCTTCGGCTTGACGACGCAATTGTACAACACCACTCCACCGACGACATCACCCCTGCAGGACTGTGATCCTCTTCTCTACGACCCTTGGGTCATTCCTGACGAACCCGTCGTGATGATCAACATTGTACAAGTTCCGAACCAGCAAGACGTCATCGAAGCGAGGTGTCCATCTCTCCTCTCCTGTCTCACACTCTTCCATCGCCTCGTCTCTTTCATATGGCAGAGTGTTTGGCGGTGACCCTGGCGCCCCAGATTCACCGAGTCTCGTCGTCCCTTCTCCTCCTCCTGTTCCCCCCTCTACGTTATGCTACCTTTGATCTACTACTACTCAATATCTGTCCACTACTACTACTATTACTACTATTCATGATATGTACTTTTATACGCGTCCAATCAGTCCAACAGGAAAGACGTGTCTCTCGATCTCTTCAACAGCAACAACTACACACCAATTCAGATTGGCTCCAGCTCATACAACAAAACTACAAAGAAATGAAACCAAAACCTCTCTGTGACTCTCAGGAGTATCAAAACTTCAAAACTGCAGACCAGAAAGAAAACAGTGAAACCGTACGCGCGTTGTTATATAATATATAAAACTTAGCTAACTAAGATTACACATACTTGCATATGTTTACTTGTAGCGGAATCAAGATCATTTTTAAGGAAACTCATTGTTATTGCATTTATAAGCTTAAAAATACATATATCTATCTACGTTGTTAAATTATATGTAGGTAAATCGCTGGCGAATGTGTTATTAGTGGTGAATGACTATAAATATGTAACATGACGAGGTACGAATGCATGTAAATTAACTTAAGACGTGCATACATACATAAAGAAAGAGTAGATGAATCTTATGCGGCATGGATTGAATCATTCGGATCGTTATACTACGTAAAAAAATGTTTAAACTAATTTATTTACCAAGTAAAAAAACCATTGTCGTGCGTGAAAATGTGGTAGTCTTTCGATCAAGGGAAAAATGTGTACAAAATGTAGAACAACGGTGTAAACAGCGATAATGCTAAGAAAGCAAAACAGATTTTATGCATCACTTATGAAGTAATTGATGATTTTAGCGGCTCTGTTTTAAAAAAAGAAACGAACAATTAATCAATCCCCACTATTGGTGCTCAGTTACCCAAATTTGAAACTAACTATTTAACCATAGAATGATCGACTCCTCCATTGTCCAGCCAAAAAATGTTAACAATTCTTGAAAAATGTTTATCGAAATCGAAATCCACACAGTGCTGTTGCTGCATGAAAATATAAAATATGAAGCCGTGAACTACAATCCTGTGAGAAACAAAGCCCCACTCTCTGTGATACAAAATGTCTGACTGAAAAAAGAGGAAGAAAACCAAGAAAAAAAATGTCGCCGTCGCCACCGTCGTCGCCGCCGCCGAATCGAATCGAATCTATGATATAAATCTTTTCGTGACCATTTTTTCTCGTCGTCTCCTCATCCTCTCCTGATGCGCATCATCATCATCATCACTACATTATATACATAAATACATCAATTATTATATCGCTGTTAAAAATAAGAACCCCGCAACAAAGAATCGTTAAACTTCGTTATTAAATAGATACGATATCCGAGATATACTAATATTATAAAGTTAATCACGTTTTTAGAAATATATATTGTAACATTTTAATTCAATCATCCACGTTGAGATGATTTTTTGTCGTGCTAAGAATTGCGTACATACTTTTAATCCAACCTTTTTCTCTTGAATTCATTAACAACAACCAGTTTTTAATACTTTTAAATTGTTTTACCCCGACTAAAAATAGCTTAAAAAGTCATCCATCAAGCTGCTATACAGAAGTAGTTACTGAGAAAATTTGCACGTCTAATTACTCTATAAACTAAGCTCGACGAAGAATTTTTTGCATGGAGTCCGTTACTTATGTAAAAAAAAAGAGAACGTAATTATGTATTCGATACTTTGGATGGATGGATGAATGTGCATGTGTCCTCATCGCCAGTTAAATATTTAGCATGGATATTTAATTATATTTAATTGTTTTATAATACTTTTTTTACCAGTATCGATTATATTAAAGAGAAAGAGATCGGTGTAAATTTGTACGGATTTATCATTTAAGTTGCGCTTATCGTTTAAATAAAATGTTCACGCTGCTTCGCTATACATAAATTTGATTTGTCCAAGTTTTTACTACTTTTTTCATAATATTTATTTATTTTGCGTTTACTTACTTTGAGTTTGCAATATTTTATGCAAAACTTTCCGGGCAGAAAAGTTTGAGGTGGAGAGTTGGATTTATTTTTGCATTAATAGTTTCGTCCTTTCCTCCTCGTTATTTATTTAAATATTTAGCTGCAAGTTTTCCTTTCTTCGTTTAAACAGCATTTATGGCTCTGTTTAATAACAAGGTTTTAGTAATTGCGACGTCGTTGTATTTATGTCATGCTGCATGCTATGCATTATATACTTGGATGCAGAGTAATTAGGAACGTTATTAGTTCCTATTTAGTAGCTTATTATGTTTAAAGTGCAAGGTTCTCAGACTTTTTAGCGCACATTTTCCTTGGCGTTCGCGATCAGTGTTTCGTTTCTTGCGGGTTTTTCTACATTTCTTGCACAGCAAAGGAAGAAACGCAAGAAATACGAGGTGCAAGAAACTGGGAGAAAGTGCAAGAAATGTGCGCCATCAAGCAAGGTCATTTCTCGCACCTGACATTTCTTACGGGTCAAAATACCTGCAAGAAACCACTTTCTTTCCGTTATTTCTTGCACCCGAAACACTGTTGGCCATACTGGATGCAAGGAACCACTTCGTCACAAAAGGCTAGGGGTTGTTTATAGATACCTAAAAAAGTGAATGATATTACGTAAAAGTTACAGTTTTAAAAATATACATAAAAAATCCACACAATTCTGTGATCGACTAACCAAATCTATAGGCGCACGTTGCCATAAATTCTGTTTAATACGTAGAACCGCGATGTCACACGGGAGAAAGAAACAACGCATAAAAAGTTATCGTTACCGTTTCTCCCTATATTTTTGGCTAACTGCGTAGGTAGGTCGGGCATTATTGGATACTTGAATAAGTACGCAGTGAAATTGGCTTTTATTACGCAATCTATATTGAAATAGGCCACAAACAATGTTTACACACACAACACAACACAGACAGACGGACCGACCTGTACTCTATATTTGTAACTTATTGCGAATCGCAATTTGCCATGTGCAATATACATTTATGACTTTGAAGGGAGAAAGTCAGTCCTACCTTAAATTTTGCTGGTGCGGGTACATCATTCACTTTCACTTGTTAATTAATTAACATTCACCACCACCAACCACCAACCAACCAAGCAAGCAACCACCACATATTGATATTTTATGCCTTCTCCGATCTATAAACCTTTCACCATCGCCACCACCACCATTGTGACTAACTAATTAGACTCACCGTCGCGGTGAAAGTATCTAAGCCGTCGGGGGTCAGAGTTTACTTATGATTATTATAAGCCTGCCTGCTTCCTTCTTCTAAATGTAACGGATAAGTACATAAATACATATATGTATTTATCATATATGATAAGTAAGTAGATGCAGAAATTTTGCATGCAAAAATATTTAACGAGAAGGGAGAGAGAAAAAATGCAAAGAACAATCCTCTACAGTCGAGACATATTTGAGAAGAAAGAATATTAAGTATTAAGCAGCTTAAGAAATAAATACGCGGTGTACCCTATTTTCTAAATGTGTAAAATAATCACGAAAAAATTTTCAACTTTCATCATCCCTTTTGCCTGTTGTATCGCACATGATGAAATATATTAGTAATTAATTAATTAGTAGCATTAACTACTCTCGGTCCTCCTCCTTCCTACTAAAACTATCGATATTACGTATTAATGCACCTCCTAAATCTCCATCCCTGCTGCCTGAGTGCTACTTAACTTAAACCACTCCGATCGATCGCATGATTAGGAAAAGAATATCTCTGAAAGTCAAAATTTCTGAGTGTGCATAATAATGAATAATCTGGTGCTAAAATGAAAACTCTGCAATACGGAAACTTATTTACTTGATGAGAAAATAAATAAATAAAAATAGTAGGAATAGTTAACTAACTAACTATTTATCTCTATTATATACCAAACCGCATTATGGAAAAAGTACAATTGCGAGATCGATATGTTTATTAAATTATAGAGCGTATTACGGAAAAATTATAAATATGTGTACATCCGGTTTTCCTCTTCTTCTTATCTTCTTATTCTCTCCGAAAGAAAAATGGTGCAAATCGTCGTGGTTTTCGTCGTCCTAAATTAACTTTTTATTAGCCGAGTAGAGAAAAATTGTGAAATTGTGAAATTTTTAGAATTTTTCCTCTAAACTGAACTCGTAGGTGCACGTGAAAAAGTTTGAGATTGAATTTTCGAATGGGCTGCTAAATATTTTCTAAAATTGAGATAACATGTTTTGCTAAAACTATTTAATTGTTAATTATTAATTATTATTGGTATTATTGATATTCTACTTGTTGTTATGTAGGACAAAGAGGAGATATGTATTATGTATGTAAATGGCCTGTCGGTAAGGTCGCTATGTTAGATTTATTTTGTACCGTTGAGTGTATTGCGTAATAATTTTAGGGCGGAGGACGAGAACAACAATATGATCTATAAATATTGATTAGGTTTTAAAAAGGAAATAAAAATCTATATGGGAAAAAGAAACTTCAAAAATGTGGGGAAAGAGGGAAAGCGTTTTATTTCTTGGTGGAAAATCATATCCAAAATATTGCAATTTTGCATGGTCTGGCTTAACGGACGTATATGCCAATCATACAATTTTTTCATATATGTTTGATCCATCGCGGTATTAAAAAAATTAAAATTTTCAAAAATGTGGGAGAAATAAAGTAGCATTTTATTTCTTTGTGGGAAATCATCCCAAATGTTGTAATTTTGTTTAACGTAGACTCGATGACTGATCGCCAAAGTCAGCACATTGTAATCATTTCTCGGTTCTGGGAATGTTCTGGGAATTTATCTAAAATTTCTAGATGACAAATTTGTAGAGCAGGTCGTTCCCAATTTTTTAAAAATATACACTCCAGATTTTGACACTTTTTGAAGGAGGAGATCTCAAGTTTAAGATTAAGAATCCTTCAGAAAAATTGGAACGCATTGAAACTCACTGAAAAAAACTCGGCATTCTTTTAATCAACTTACTGACTACAAATTTGTCGTCCAGAATTTTAAAATAAATTCCCAGAGCCGAGAAATGATTAAAAATGTGTTGATTTCTACGATTTTAGTGATAATTCATCGACTCCTACGCTGACTAACGCATATCAAAACCATACCACTTCTTCTATCCATCGTGGTATTTAAAAAATCAAAATTTTTATCATTTAACCAACTCGTTTAAAGAGAGTCATCAAATCACTGTCTAAATTATCACCCGATTCTTTTAAAGTGTTTGCAATTTAGCCCACATACGTATCGCAGGATTGAATTGGACACAATAATATGTGCCCCGTCAGTCACACAATAAACTTGGTGCGAGCATGTATGTGTGTGCATACCGAATTGTGAAGAGCCGTGGGTGGGAAAAACACTGAATCAAGCGAAACAATGAGAATCCAGAACATTCAGCATCGTACGATCCTCTCATCATCACCACGATCGTCGCCTCTCTCTGGGGATTCACGATTTAAAGTGACCAATTGGATTGAATTAGTCAATTACTTCGTGATTGTGTGGATACGTGCCCATGTCATTTCGCATTTTCTCGCTCTTTATGTCGAGACAAAATATTATTATTTTCCACTTTTCCCATCTCTCTAAACTCGTTCCAGTTTCTTCCAGAACTTGAAACGGGATGAAATCGATGGCAAAACAGTCTGACTTTTCCTTCCTGTTTGTTTTTTCTTCTCCTTCTGAAAGAATGCATCGTTTTCATTATCATGCCAGCAAAAAGGGATATCTGATGACTTTCGAGTGTACGGTTTAAGTAAACGGTACAACAGTTTAATGTTCCGTGGTGGTTGGTTGGTTGGTGGGGGAGTGTTTAACTAATTGACTCTCATCATCAGTGGCTGCCTGACTCGTTACTGGTTTAATGAGTATTTTTCCTTCTCTGGAAGCTGAAACAAGACACTTTTTCACCACAATTCCACTCTAGTTGGTTCAGTTGCATTATTATTACACATTGCATTCTCATCTCACATCATCATCCTCCTCATGACATCTCAACACACAAAAGTTTAGGTCGGTTTAGGTTCATGCAATGGGTATAAGCACGATACGGACGTGGAGGAGAAGCAGGAGCGAGTCTGTCATATTTGATGCCGGTCTGGTATCCCATCGCTTGGTTTGGCAGTACAGGCACGCAGTCTTTCTCTCTCCTCAGATCAGATCGGTCGGTCTTTGGTCGGAGTGGAAAAAATCCTCGCCATAAATAGAAGGTGCCGGTCTGTCTCTGTCGTGGAAATCAGCACTCTTTCTTCTTCTTCCTTTCGTACATTTTTAAGCAAATATTAGACCCACACGTCAACCCACACCGATTTACTCGCCTAAACCAAAGTCATATCTATAGCCTCGCTACATATTTCTTCATTCATCCTCTCGTCATATTCCTCTTCCGCCTAACATACCATTCATTGTTGTATGTAACTTGTGTGGTGTGTGTGCATGTGTGCCGGTCTGTCTGCAGTACGAACCAACTCATAGCCAAGTAGAGCACATTGCTACCTTCAAACTTTCAAAATATTTAGTAATAATTGTTTCATCCCTCGTGGGAGGAAGTTGATTTAATAGTTGCGACACCACAGATCAAATCAATTGTTATCATCACCTTGAGCTGAGACCCACGACGACGAGTGACGAGAGAATCAGTGTCACAAAGTGCAGACTTACTCTATAAGTCTATAAGTCTCTTCATAAGTGAATTTTAAGACTTTTCTTTGGGAATTTGTGTCGTTTTTTTTCTCTCTCTCCGAAGAATATGTTTCGAGCCCTTTTTATGGAAAAACTTTGTCTGCTCGTGATCTTTTGTTGTTTGTCCTGCGTCGTTACGGAATCTGATGGGGATTCATACACCACCACGGATCTCAAGAACTACGTGGCCACTGCCGTCCTGCCCGATGGAGAACATGAGGTGCGGATGAGATTGGGAAATGTCCTCGTCCGTGAGACTTTCGTCACGAATCCCACCCAAGAAGGAGACGATGAAGTGAGGTAGGTGCTCAAATTAATTAATTCCATGTGCCCGTCTCATGTGATAGTTTTGTGACTGGAAGTCTTTAATGGCTCATTTCATTCAAGTTCAAGATCGGCCAAAGTACAAAGTTAATTAAATTAATGAGTATATTATAAAGTTAGGCAGAAAAAAATCAGTCAAAAAGACTTTGTTCTGTGCAAAGGTTGACTTTTTTGACTAGTCGCAAATGAGACGAGATTACTTTGTCCAAAAGAAGAAGCAGTCAGTCCAGTCCAGTGAATAGGCATGAGACGTGTGTGTAATGTACTCGTAATGCACAATCACTCTGGTCTGGTTGTTGAGTTAGGTTAGTCGGGAATTTGAGACGGATAATAGTTATATGCCCACACACAATTATTGGGTATACATATGTAAATATTTCGCACTAGTGGCCACATACAATTATTGGACCGATTGGACATACATAACTGATTCGCACTATATAGTGACTCATCTCATATGGACATATGACACATGCATGTATGTAAAAGGGTAGATTTTTATAATTCATAAATTTCCAGCGTCATACATATTTACACAATCTCATATCGGAGGAATATATAGGTCTCCTTGCAATAAATAAATAGTGACTAACATCTCTGCTGCATCGCACGTATAAAACGAGCGGAAATGAAGCATTACTACAAATTACGGGATCACTTAATATTTCACAGTCATCCAATTAATCGCCGTCTCATTGTGATTGAGTCAAGTTTTATTAAAGTGGTGGTGGTGGTGGGAGTATAAATAGTTGACTACGTGCAGCAAGTTAAAACTATTTATTACACATCGTAAAAAGGGAATGATGATACGCGAAAAGTGATTCATTTTACTTCCCACCAGACAAAAGTGAGCCGCAGTCATTCATTTATTTCATTTCATTGAGCATTTTTTTTCCGTTCCTCACAATGAATTCCTTTTCGCGGAGGGGCAATAATGTAAGTGAGTGAAGTAAAAATGTAACGTAATGTGCCGGTCGGTCGTCGTTGGTGATTGGTTTGTCGATGCATCGTACGATGGATGTGTGGTTGGTTGGTTGATTTTGATGAGATGACATGGATCATAATCATGCCCTCAACAATAGTAACGAGTGGGCTTCTCATTATTGCACTCGCTGCAGTGCAACAATATGTAGGTAGGCATGTGTATGCATCATTGTTGGGATACTGGCTTCATGCAAGGCGTGCATTTAGGAGCCTGCAATTACGGAGGATGGATGAGATTTTTTTAAGCAGGGGTAAATTCCTTCCGAAATTTTTGCACATGAATGTGAATTTGGCCAATTATGAACAAATTTGCAAATACCACATTATGTAAAACCTGACTGGTTGGATGTATTAACTAGTTTGAAGGATTTTTTTGTGTTATTAGTTTACCAAGTACTGGTATTTATTGACTGATACGTTCCCATTGTTCAGATTCTGAGCATCCTTCATTGTTTAGGCCTCATTTTGATGAATCATAATTATGTCATTGATTCTGTATTGTAGTATGAAAATTGGCAAGGTTTATGATTTTGGGAAGTCTGCACAAAAACTTGACGTGGTGATTACAATTCTAATTTCTTTGGTAAATTTCCTCTCTTTGTTGCTCCTTATTGGTTCAAGATTTCTCATGTGTCCCATTACGAAGATTGCATCCTCGTGTACTCGCACATATTTACGTAGTAAACAATGACTCCTGTATTTCCCTAAGATATACAAATTATTGGAATTATGACCACAATTTCTTGGTATTTTCCTTCTTTAAATGACGCAATATTGAATGTGCTCCCACTACCGGGTAGTCACATGCAGAAACATGTAACGTAACTGCTCTGGAATCGCGTGTTTCATTTTTCCCATGAAAATTGCATCCTTCTTCTTCAAGATAAAATGCGTAGTTGTACACGTGCTGCACAAATTATTGACAAATTTAGTAAAAAAAAATGTACCTTTTTTCTCAGGAGGGGTCTAATGCTTCGTCAAGTGGCGTCCGGTCCTCATTTTTTGCAACTCATCTACAAGCTAAATTATGGCACGATGACGGGTTCCAAACACCGGAAGCTTGTCGAATGCGAGGTCATCAACGATTGGAAGGCTGGGAACGAGTTTCGATCACAATTTCGAAGAGAGCTTGTCGCCCAGGGATTGCAAAATCTCGGAGTCCCAGCAAACCGACATGTTGGCGACGACGAGGATAGCGACGACCTAATAATGGCACAACTGCTGGATGAAAGTAGTAGTAATTCGTTACCAGATGTTGAACCCATCGACCTGAATCAAGGGTAATATTTCTTAGAGATCCATTTATTTTCCTATTTTTATGCAATTCGCAAATCGTCCCGTCCTCAGATTGGACGAATTCAAAAACGTGACCGTCCGCCTCCTCCGAGACACCGAAGTGTCGGACAATTTGAGGAAGACGTTTAATGTCCATGCTCAACAGAGGCAATGCAAACGGCTTCACCAGAGAATGAAGCAAGCCGTGAAGAGTGTCAAGGATGCAAAGTTATCATCATCAGACGATGAAGATGCGAGTAACAGTGGCGTTGACGGGTCGTCGTCATCGTCCAAAAGGTATGTTACTTTCCCCGTCAGTTATGCAAACTGACAATTGAGTTTTCCCAACATGTGCTCTTCAATTTTGACGAAATTAGCGTGAATCGATCATAAACTTATTGTTAGTTAATATGACATTTGAAAAAGACGCGATCTCCCAAAGGTCACGTTTGACGGAGATATTTGCATCCGAAGGGGAGAAAACGCGTTCGATAAATTTTCCACCTTCCAAATTTGCTGCGCATTTTCTCCTCTTCGAATGCAATTATCTCCGTCAAACATGAAATTGGGGAGATCTTTGTCTTTTTCAAATGTCATATTAATTAAATTTGTGACCGATTGACACTAATTTCCTTAAAATCGGGGAGCAAACGCTGAGAGACCTCCATTGTTAGCCGGTTTCATTTTTCAATGATATTTTCACAAAAATCGAAATAAAATATCATCAAATTCCGGTAGATTTTAGAAATCATCAATCGTTATCTGATTTATTTAGTTTCCTGATTTATTGTGAAGTTTATCTTGATTTATGATCCTACAATAAATTGCAGAAATCACAATAAAAAAATCATTCCATTGTCAAACTAAACCAAACCCCCTGCTCGAGTTGTGTCCGTTTTAGTTTTATTTTACAGCGCATGACATTATATTTATTTATTAATATAACAATTGAATGATAATTAATTAATTACAAAACGTGTCCCTCTTGCTTGCTCATACTCACTTTTTTCCCTTTTTACAACTATTCCACTGAATGACCAGGACGAAAAGCAGGCAGCGTCGGGAAGCGTTTCGGATGGGAATCATGCCAGGAACTTTGTGGTGCGGGGACGGCTCCCTGGCCGATAAGTCCGAGTCCTTGGGCGCCCACGTGGGTGCGGATCGATGTTGTAGGGAACATGGTATACAAAGACACACAAACACTAATTAAGCATGCGCCGTCGTGATTACTTTTTTTATTATTTATTTATTTATTTCCGTCTTAAACTTAACAAGGCACACGTCTCCTCATTTTTTGTTAGATGGATGCCCCTACCTTATCGACGCCATGTCCTCCAAGTATGGAATGTTCAACTACCGAATGCACACTATTAGTCATTGTACCTGTGATGAAAGGTTGTATTTCTTTTGATTAATTAACTAATTACTCTTTATATTTTGTGTTAATTAATGCTACATAATCGCCTCTACATTTGCACCCTGGTATGAAGTTGAGTTTGATTGACCAATAATTGCCTCAGTTTTTTGGCTCATTTAATTTTTCGTGTGCATTTCCCTCCTCGCTTTCCCCACGGTTTGAAGGTTATCCTCAGTTCAAGAAATGGGTCGATGCCCAGATTTTATCGTGTCGATCTATACTTGACCCTTGATGACCCACATGCATTATCCTTTAGGGCAAATTATACCACTCCAAGTGTCGTCCTGCGACGCACCAAGCGTGACATGAGCACCCTTCAACTGCCCGGAACACAATGGTGCGGACGGGGCTACACGGCCAAGGACATGACGCAACTGGGTGGTCTGACAGGGACGGATAACTGTTGTCGCTACCACGACTTGGGGTGTCCCTTCTACATTGAGGCGTTTCAAGAGAAGTACGGTCTCTTCAACTGGAGAATGTACACCATCAACCATTGCACGTGTGACGAGAGGTAAACCACCACCACCCACGACAGGAAATAAAGTCGGACAACTGGTCAGAACTTTTGACTGACCAGTATATTTCGAAGCAGGGGAGATAATTCTACGAGTTAGCGTAGTAATAATTGGTCAATCAAGTCAATCAGAAGATGAGGGGTGAAATTTCTTGTCTTTCTGTCTAGTCGTTTATCTATTTTTCTATATTTCTGGAGCAAGTGGCAGCGGAAGCTGTGGGAACACAAACATTGTAGGATAGGGGAGGGAGAGGTTTATATAAGATGGGCAGATGATGGGGATATTGTCCCTACGCTTCCTCGGCCACTGTCTGGAGGACCCGCTCTCCCAATTTGTTGATCTTCTCCTCAACTTTCACCAACATTTTGGGCAATTTTTCCCCGACTTTTGGTGAACAAAACTTAATCACCTTTCTTTTCTGGTTTCCATACAATTTCTCTTTTCTCCTCCATCCAAGTCGTTTTATTTCGCTGCACTCCTCTCGCTCGTCTCCAAATAAATCTCGGTGCGAGGAGTGAGTGAGGGAGGACAAATTGAGCGTAATGTGTCAATTACTTTTTGAAAGCCGTCTCTCTTCACGGAGAAAAGTTGGACCCTTGACAGTCACACACACACACATCCCATTAACCAACACTCGTGCGGGAAAAGCGAGAAAAAAAGAAAGCCTTGTTGACTTGAGAGAAGAGAAAGTGGAAAAAGTTTCTGATGAGGCACATTACGTTACGACATAGTTTTTCTGTCTGTCTCGCTCCGTGTATGTCGTCCAGGGTTTCGCTGTGGTTTTAACCACTGCCCAAAACCGGTTTTAAGCAAGTTGGGACACTGAATTTTTGGACTCCAGAATGTCAAAAAGTGTCCAAAATAGAAGAAAGTGGAGTAAGATGTTGCAAGTTCTTCTTTGTGAAATCTTTCAAAATATTGGTACATTGATTTTGCGTTACAAGCATTTTGCTGTGTAATACGGCATGGTTTGTAAAATTTTGTAATTTCTCATAAGAAAACATGTTGGAACAAAAGTGTTTCCAAATTTCGTTGTGTTTTTACAAAACTAAATGCTCAGAATTAATGGGTTAATGTACCCAAACTGGGCATAGATTTGCAAACAAATAGTTAATAAAGAACTTGTAAGATTTTGCCCCATTTTCCAATGTTACACCCTTTTGGACATTTTTGGACACATTCGGACGGTGTCTAGCCCAAAAGTAGGTTTGTACGTCCAAAACGAAACACTGTAAATGTCATCGACCGAGATGCTTTCATCCATAACTTTTTTGTCCAAATCTGATTCCAGCGAAAATAAAGTCACGCACTATTTCTCACTTTCGGAGAGAAAGTAACAAGAAATAAATTGAGAATTGTTTCCTTCTTTCACTCTTCGTGGAGCAAAAGGAAAATCCAATTATCTCGAAAACAAGTCTTCTTCTCGCATTTATTGGTCACAATTTCTCACAAATAACATTATTTCTGGGTGCAATTGTAGAGGAAAAAATGGCCGACGGGGTTTAAAAATCATTTTACTTGTTCGTTTGTTCAAAAAATGATTTGAAATGATCTTATTGTGTCTTTTCTCTCTAAAAAAATAGGTTTCGCTCCTGTCTCAAACAGACGAATACTGGATCATCCAACTTCGTGGGGAAGATTTTCTTCAACGTCGTCCAAACCAAGTGTTTTCTCCTCAAACCTGAAAGAACCTGTAGTAAAATGAGCTGGTTTGGGAAGTGTTTAAAATACGAGTACAAAAAGCAAGCGCATCTCCGCGACCCGATTCCATACTGATGAAATTAAGTGACGAATTATGTGACGAAGATCTTACATACGTGACGATTATTTGTTAACCAATTAAAAAATCAAGCTCGTAAATACCACCATGCAATTGTTTGTTATACGTTTTGTCGTTTCAATTGACGAAATAAGTTTATCATTGCTTCAGTAAAAATAGTTATTTTTATATCTCAACTTTGTTGTTGTACTCTCTCCACGCATTTATGTGTTCTCTCAGCAGTGTTTCGGGTGGAAGTGATCACTTGCAAAAAAAGTGTAGTTTTTTGCAACTATTTTGCTCTGCAAGAAATGCAAGAAACTACGTCACGTCGCTAAATTTCATACGACGTGTGGCTGGATGCCGTATATTTCTTGCACTTTCTTGCAGTTTTTTACAAATTTCTTGCGTGGCTTGCCTTGCAGTGCAAGAAATGTGGCAAACCCGCAATAAGCGAAACACTTTCTCTCAGTTGATGAAGTATGTACGGATTAATCGTAGCATAATATTTAATTTAGTTTCTTCTGTTATAGAGGAAGAGGAGTTAGCATTATGTTTACAAATTTGACATGTTATTACTCTTGTATTTATAATCTTTAACTTATTTATTGCTGTTGAAATCAGAAGAAATTACTGGCCAAGAATATGCAGCTACATACATAAGTAGTCATACATGAAACGTTATGGTAGTGTCGACATGTAATTTTAACGCATTGTAAATACATTGTTTTTAAATGGATACGTGTGTAATAAATTTTAATAAAATGACTAAGAAAATAAATAGAAAGTGCGGTGTAGTCCCTAAAAATTCAAATTTTGAAGTTTTGAGATTCATCCCCACGGCGTGTAACGTTAAACCGAAATAAATTGAAAGGGGCTTGTTCATAGGTAATCAATTAAGTATTTATTCAAATTGATTGATTAAGGATCAAAACGTACGCTGTCTAAATTATGCATCAAAACTGAACTATAATAAATTGGATAACCAAATAGGATTTAATCAACTAATAAGATAACCATAAATCATTTAATTAATTAAATGAGTAAATCAATACGAGGAGAGCAAGAGGGAAAGAGAGCAGTTAATTAATTAAATAAATAATTAATTAACCATATTGAGCTGAAAATTGGACCACTTTTTGAGTTCTTCCTTCACTTTAAAGCCACTTCCACTTGTGGATGAGGGGCTCAAATTCGAACCGATCCGGCATCCCGTGATGGGGAAGGTCTTTAAAGTCAGTCTTGGACCATTGGAATGGTGGAAGTGGGTCATAGGCTGGAAATTAGTTTAAAAATTAGAATATTTTAGTTCAAAATTAAAAAAATTAGAGTATTTTTTAATACGTTTCACAATGAGTATGATACGATGAATAATGACTTTAATCATACCTGGACCAGACCAAGAAACAAATTGCTGAAGAAGAAACAAGTCCAAATTCGTCAGTTTCATATCCGTAGATCCAGACGAACGGTGGCCTACGAGGGGTCAAAATTAGTAGATGAAATAGGAGTAACGAAAATAGTTTGTCAAAATACAGCATTTTGAATGTCAAAACACCGTATTTTAACGAAGTATTTTCGTCTACCCTGAGATGAAGTCATGTAAAACACTTCAAAACTGTAATTTTCTACCCAAAAGTTTAATCGGATACTGGCCATCGACCGGATTCATATCGTTTCTGCTGGAAATGGCGAGTTCTGCAGAGCTGTAAAATATTAAGTCATGATTTGCATAAGATGCTTTAATACGAATTAAAATAATTCACAATGTGTTTACTAGGGTGGGGTGCAGTTGCATCGTGACAAGGGATCATTCTGGTAGTCGTTGTATCTCATGAGTTTCATCATGGAGTCGATGTCTTCAACTTGTCCTAAAAAATCCAATTATAAATTGACACTCCTCTGATGTTTCCAGAAATCTAATTTACATATATCGATCCAACAAAAAAGGATACCTTGATCTCTCGCAAAAATTTTGGCACGTGCAGTTCCTTCATATGAATAAAATTCGCCGTACTTCTCCACCATTTTTGGAGACCCACTCGCTTCAAAGATATCTTTGAAATAGGGCGAGTTGTAAGAGGACCAATAACCCTGACTTTTCAAAACTTCGGTGACATCTTTAGCTTGAATTTTTCCTGATGAGAAGATAGAAGCGTTAATCAAAACCATGTCAGGGGTCGTTGAACATTGGGACAATGCGGAAATATTGCCGTGGGGGACATGACATGCATTTGTCCCCACCGTGTTTTGGGACTGAAGTACAAAAACATTGATCTGATATGACCAACTCAAACATAATTAAAAATGATATGGCAATTCGGAAATAATTTTGCCTTTTCAAGATAATTGATAAATGTATAACTAGTTCTGATTAAATATGCAATTCATTTTATAACAATCAGCTAGATTTCGATTTTTTTATAAATTTTCTGAAATTTTCATGTTTGTTTTAACTTTCAGATTATTGTATTATCATACCCAATACTACTTTCTTTCAAGAACTGATTTTTTTAATTTCTTGAGCTTAAAAATAGACAAGGAAAATTTGTAAATGATTTTTTTAATAATTTTTCAAGTTTTTTAAAGAAAAATAGGCAAGGATCGGATTATACACGTTATAACCCCACCACGGCCACTGCTAACAACTGCCAAAATCGTAGCATAACTAACCTGGCAATTGTTCCAAAACCCAGAGCAGCCCTTTGTTCAAAGGTTTCGTGGGTTCGAACAAATTATAGTTGAGAATCATCCACTGATTATTGTAAGTACCAGAGTTATAGCTAAAAAAATTAAGCATGAATTAATTACTAGCTTGGTTAATTGGAAATTAAAATGTGTCCTCACCGAGAAAAGTAAGTTGTCCAAGATTGACCGTCCGTGGATAAGCGATTCGCAACCATAGCTCTCAGTCCAGCGAACAACTGTGGAAATTAAGATGAAAATAAATTCATGTGTAATTTCGGACACATTTCCGGACTCTTTTTTCTAAGACTCACTGAATTCGTTGGTTTGACCTTTGCCCAGAGGTCGTTGTTATAATTCTCAATTGTGGTCTCGGTGACGAGGAGACCGGAGGATAAGACGTACCAATCGTCCATACTGTGCAGCATGCCGGGGTAGGAACTGAACGAGATTTCGGCGGCAGGGACGGTAGGACTTCCGTCCTTCGCGGAGGTCTTGTATGCCAAATTGTAGCGTTTCACGATTCGAAGCATTGTATTGTACCTGGTGTCAGGAATGTCATTGAAATTAGAAGAAATTAGGCTTTTGTCACGTAAAATTGCCAACTCACGGTGCCCACGTGACATGAGACGCGTAAATGTCCCGATTTCCAATCAATTTAATGAGTGCAGAGCAATGTCCACTGCGATCGGTCGGGTCTGGATTAGGATTTGGGTTCAGAGCGTTTTCCAAATCACCGAAATCCTCCATTATGTTAATCGTTCTAATAAATACGCAAAAATTTAGAAGAAAATAAAATAACTTTTGAATTTAGGTTATGAACCGCATACAAGAGATCGTCCCAAGTCAGTCTTGACGCCACGGAGCCATTTGCCGCTTTATGAAATCCGTTGAAAAGTCCTTCAAATTGGCTGATAAAGAGGTTCACTTGGTGCCAATAGGGTGCCGCGGTTTTGTACTTGTCGGCCGCCTGCGTCGTCCAGTCGACATTTTGCGCCACGTACTTTTTAATGTACTGGCAAATTTTGGGTTTGTCATCACAGGCATGCTGCACGGGAGAAGGTGAACAATCCATAAATTCCATTAGCGTAAATCACGCCAACTGTCACCCAAAAAGTAAGCATACCCACCTCGACGGTATTTTGCCAAAAGTCATAAATCAAGTCTTTTGTCAGGTATCCTTCCGCCATTCCGGCAGCGTACGCTTGCATCTCATCCGGCCATGTCGTTTTCGACTCCACTTCCACAAAAGCCCATCTAACAGGTTAAACAAACAAAGTTATTAGTCCGTCAAGTGATTGACTGCAAATTTTTAAGCGCAGTGTTTCGTTTCTTGCAGGTCAAAATAGCTGCAAGAAATTACTTGCTTGCCGTTTTTTCTTGCAAGTGGTTCCTTCCACCTAGTGTTGCCGGTGAGTTTTAAATGAGTTGAGATGAGTTGGACTTAAATGCGCTATAACTTTTCATCAACTTACGCAAAATTTAATATTTAAGCATTTTTGGATTCCCAGATAAATTTGGGTTGGAATGGTACAAGTTTCAAATAACAGAAAAATTTCAATTATTTTAAATTTGAGGCTAAAGTTAAATGAGTTTTAAATGAGTTTAAAACTCATTTAAAACTCATTTAAAGTTTAGTCTAAAATTATAAAGGTAAAAATTTTTGTAGTTATGGGTGGAAGTTCCACCCGAAACACTGAAAAAACGCTCACCCTGTTTTGTTCACGAAATTCTGATATCTGGCCTTCGCCACCCAGTCGAGTCCTTTGGGTTGGCTGAGATGAGCTGCGAAAATCTTAAAATCATACAAAAAATATGGTAAAAGCAACAAAAATCAATTAAAGTGATATATAACGCCATTGACTATAAATACCTTGATGTCATATCCCGTATCGTTGGACCACGTCACGTACGCAAACTTTGAGTGAATATGGGGTGGTGCTTTTTGAAATTTTGTACGTAATTTATGCAGTTCTTGGCCATGATGCTTTTTCCCGGTGGTCACCTCACAGAGAAATCCTACTGCCACGAGGATGACCAACAGTTGGTGACGACCCAACCGTATCATTTTAAGGTTTCTGAATATTCTAGTGTTTACTGCAATTAAGATCAAAATTTGGTATAAAATGTTAGAATAGGAGTAATTGTGGAGTGAAACCACTCTGATACGAGACGCGAGTGGACAAGATTATGGAAACGAGGCAGATTTACAGATCCTTCCATGCATGAATATCTTAATGTAATTGTAAAGTCAAAAGTCGAGAAATTTTAGATAATGCATGTCAATCTCTCTCTCTCTCTGGATTTGGATATCAGGAGTTGTGCATGTCAAAATCACTTTCTTAAACTCTGTACCCTACAATCTCTCTTGTAAATACATACACATTTAAATATAAATACTTATGTACATAGATCCATCTGGAAAACTCTGAAAATGGGTACACAGCTACGACCAGTCGCTTCGTACTCGGCATTCGACACACGATTTTTTTTCATGTTATCAATCCATAATTGTCAAAAGTTATGCAAAGTAGGTATGTATACGCATGTGACTATTTCCGTGCAAGATATTTGCAAAATCTGTCATGCTCATATACAGTCAATGGAACAAGTATTGGCAACACCCACACAAGCTAAATAAAATTTGCTATAACTTTGGCATGCATTATCAAATTGGCATGAAAATTTGTACGCATTTAGCAAATCTAATGTAGTGTTCGATTATAATCATGTTTCTGATTTATATCTGGTAAACATAACACAATTCTGATTTTGACCTCAACGAATCAGATGCAAACCTGCAAAAAGTATTGGCAACATGTGGCCAAATTAATTACTCAAAACAATTTTCTTAACCATCTTCCACATTTCGTTACGGTAAGTTAATTAGGTGACAAAATATGAGGTTAGCTACATTTTAAGTCTACAGTTGTGTTGTCTGGAGCCAAAATGGCGACAAAAAACGAGCTGTATTTGGCGCGGCGAGAAATAATCATGTCTCTTTCAGAAAAAAGCTTTACTATCGAAAAATCAAAGAGAAAACATACTTTTCCATATTTACTATTGAATACGTAGCAAAGAAATGTAAAATGACAATCTCAGTTTCTACTTTTCCATGATGCGGAAGAAAAAAGTCATCTAAGCCCAAAACCTAAGGATGACTCAAGCAACGAACCACTCGAGAGCGGAAGATTTCAGCTTAAAAATCCATGTTAAATTGGAGTATCAACTGCAGGGTCAACATATCATACAATATGGTGATCAATCAAAAATTATGCCTTGGGGTTTCAGGCTCCAGAAGCCCGACCGACGCGAGAGTACCCAAAGCGAACCACCTCAATAAATCGAAATGGGCTAAATATGACCCTAAATAGTGTTCCGATCAATGAAAAAGGGCCTACTGGTCCGACATAGGCATATTTTACTTATTCGGAGCTCATTAATTGGTTCAAGTCTAGCGGATGCAATAAAAGGCTCAGAAATACTAAAACGTTCTTATGGCAGTTTAACACATAGGAGGATCGATTATGGTTTGGGGTTAAATGACCAGTTCTCGGCGTAGTTACCTGGTCACTATCGATGAAATCATGACCAGGAAGGTGTTGTCAATCATTCCAAACGATAATTTGAAATCATTTAACAAAAACCTGGCCTAGGAAAAAATTTCATATTTTCAAAAATGCAGTGACCCCAAACATGTAGCCAAATTAACGATGCAAGTTTTTGGAGACCGAAAAGGTAAAGATTCTTTCGTTGGCTGCACAGTCTCCTGATGTGATTCTGATTGTCCGGGTTAAGAAAAGAGAGACCAATGGGAAACCACTAGTCGGAAAACGAGCTTGTCAAAAGTTTAAAAGAACTGTGGGCAGCCATATAAAAAAACGTTATATAGGAACTTGTCGAATAAATTCCACGACCTATTTCTGCTCTTATTGGGTCGAGGGGAGGTGCCACGCAATATTAGAAGCACTTTGTCGCAGTAAAATTAGCGTTTCGTTGCTCTATGATTTTTTAAGTTAGGGTGCCAATACTTTTTGTGGGTTAATTTCGCAAATTTTCCAGCAAATTATTCAAAAACTGCGTTAATCTAATTTTAATCAGTAAAACATGATTATAATCGAAAACTACATTAGATTTGCTAACTGCGTACAAATTTTCATGCTAATTTGATAATGCATGCCAAAGTTACAGCCAATTTTATTTAGCTTATGTGGGTGTTGCCAATACTTGTTCCATTGACTGTATATCCATCCACCACTTATTAGCAGATTATTGGAATTACTTACCGTATGTACTTGAACTGAAATTTCACTCCTGCTTCTGGAATAAATTGTGTTCCCAATTATCCAAATATTAAAGCAAACCAACCAACTGTTGGGCAGTAAATTTATGCAGTAATCAAAATGCAAGTTAAAAGACCGAGTACGTGTGGAATAGAAGAACTGGACACTGGGCTACGTAGTACATACATTAGCTAGCCGGTTATGGGGATGTGTTATAGAATGGACAATGGCTGGATGGATAGAATATTTATAATAGAAAAAAGAAGTTGAAGACCGTATGTAAAACTGGACCGGACCATGCCGACCATCATCATCACCGTCGTGTCATGCAGGATAATCCTCACAGGGTACATATGTACATAAAACCAAGAATAATAAATGATCAGCCCTCTTCTTCAAGCATTCCGGTTTGCACAACACAATTTTATGTCTTTGAAGATTTAAGTTTCACATGTGCACAAAGCAGCCTGGAGTCTTTTTGATCTTCTTTGTTCCCTGGTTGTATGTATGTGCATATGAATATGTGTAGGTATATTACTTGCCAGGCAGCGTTGTTCAGTCTCATGTTTGGTGTGTATTTTCCTTCCGTGTATTTTTTAGGCTGACAATTTTTGCATGGTGCAAGAACACTGGAAAAGAACGAGACATTTGCACATATACGAGCTATATTGCTTAGTATCTGATATGTATTTATTTTCACTTTTTCATTTAATGACGACCGATGGTCAAACTTTGTGCATGTGTTGCCTAACTCGAATAGATCACAGAAATTTCAGAATATTTTTTGGCATATTGTTTCATATTTCTAGGTTGCATACATACAAATATTTCCGCTATTATTTGAAAAATACGGAAATATTTTACAACTGTCAACTGTTGCAATGATAAATAGGAGACGAATTTTTTCCTCACAAAAATTGGACCACAATAAAGACAGAATATTGTATTAAAAAGTACAAGTTTTTCAAAAATTCTAATTTTGATGTTCTTTTCGTACATATTTGGTAAATACTTTTCATAAACATTAAATGCATACTATTTCACCGGTTTTTCGTAAATACATATTCGCCCTCATTATACAACAGGATTTGAACTTATTTCGATAAAACCATACAAAACTGGCATGGAATATCTCCTTTTTAAAAAATATTCTAATATTTCTTAGATAGGCTTTCAAGGCTTTCAAGTTCGTGGAGTTTAGGAGTTGTCGGTACTCATTCTTTTCTATTTGCATATGCAGTTGCACAACATCCTTGATTGCACATGTTTAATAAGGGTATGGAAAATTTAAGATTTTATTTGCCTTCAGATTGATTGATTGGACTTAATTGTCTGCACAACCTTCGTCACGACATGCAAGATAAGGATTAAAATACCTGAAATAGGCCAAGAGTCAAGGGTAAGGTAAATAAAATATAATTTGCCTGGTTTCCTTGAGCTGGACAACAACGTCTCTTTCTTATCCGACCTTACAACCATGATTATGCATTCATTGTGCTCCAAAATATGTTTCCCAAGCTGCGACGTGAAATAAACTGAAATGTAATAAACCGTGTCAAACGAACATAAAAAAGTGGCGTCATACAGTAAAATGAGACCACTGGTAAATTACGTGATTTATGACCTTTGACCTCATCCTCACGGTTATGGGTTGGTGTCGGAGGTCAAAAATATTGACGTTGTTCAATTCATTTCCTTCAAAATAACACCCCATATGAAATTAAGGTTTAATTTAAAGGGACGGGCGAGTGAGGTAAAACTCATTCCTCACCATTTTTCAAATCTCTGGCATTTCAATAATTCTTGATCGATTTTCTTCATTTTTGCTGAAAAATTATCTAAATAGTTGTATTTTTAGATTCGTTAAGAATTTTAATTTTTTTCAAAGGTCAAAAAATTTTGCGCACTAACGGTAAAGCTCAAGTTTCATAGCCCCATGAATAGGGTATCGTTGGATAATTTATCTTGTGAACCAGACCCCCTCGTACAGTGGGGGGTGGTCCGATTGGCCCCATTATCGAACTCAACAACGAACTAAAAATTAGAAGCATAATAGTGAAAGCGGCGTTTGATTATGTTGAAGCGTTCTGGGGATATCATGTTTACGGACGGACAGGTGGACAGACAGACGGACAAAACAAAAACAAAAACTTTGCACCATTTCTTCTGGCTCGTTTATTACTAATATGCTCGCACGTAAGGCGAACATATTTCAAGCCAACCAGAATCTGGCTGAGTCAACCAGAGGAGAAGGTAGAAAATATTTGCAAATAAATAAATGCCACCAACAAGGCAACCAGCAAGGTTTGACCCATTTCATCCATCATTTCATTCACGGGAGGAGTTGGATTGTATCGGAAAAATAATAAAACAGCAGCAGCAGCATTACGGTGCACAAGTACTTTGCGAATATTCCACGGTGTGATTATTCACTTCATGGCTTGACGTATTTTCATACGTAGTACATACTTACTTGTGCATAATAGTAGTCGTTCTCCTTGAGGTGAAAGTCTTTTCATGGAACGAGGGAAAGTCGTCCCGGTGACATTCCAATATTTATTTAGCTTGCCACCCCCGATGAATTTGGACTGCATTCCTCTTAGGATTCGTACTTATACATCCATTGCCTTCATCAGTGTTTCGGTTCTTGCGGGGTTGTTACATTTCTTGCACTGCAAAGCAAGAAATGCGAGAAATGCGAGGTGCAAGAAACTGCAAGAAAGTGCCAGAAATATGCGCTAGCCACTATCTGCTTGAAGTATAGCGTCGGGGCGTAGGTTCCTGAGCCTTGCATTTCTTGCAGGTCAAAATGCCTGCAAGAAACCACTTTCTTTCCGTTATTTCTTGCAAGTGGTTACCTTCACCCGAAACACTGAGTTTCATGCAAGCTTAGGTGATGCCAAGAGAGAGAGAAAGAGAGAGAGGGAAACGACACGAAGTAATGGATGGCGTACCGTCGTGTTCGTATGTATAGTCTGGCCGGGATTGTTTTTGTTGTCCTTTCGAGAAAGTTATGATTGAGTGTATGAACGTACGAACGTAGGAGCGAGTGTGGGAGAGACTCGACCCGGAAGTAGGGTAGAGTGTGACCACTTATTCCAGGACGAGGTGCATACAGACGCGAGCGAGAGAAAGTGAGAGCAAGAACCGCTGCCAGGACACCGGGACACAACAAAACTTTAAGAAGTCATCATCTCTGCGAGACAGGTGAAGGGGCTGGATGACTATTGCCCTGGCCTGGCCTCGCTCCGCATTTCTCGTCAGTCGCTCCACCAAAGAAGACGCCCAGAAATGAAGACCACGACGAAGCCCTCGTCAGGCATCTTCCTCCTCCTCGTGGTGTCCGTTCTCAGTGGGGAGGTCACTAATCAGAGCAGTCCTGTCCTCGTGGGGAGGACTAGTCGCGCCGGCGGCGGCAGTGGAGGGGGTGTGGTGCGCTCGGAACGACAAGTATTTCCAGGTGAGTAGAGCGAACAAAGTGGAGAAAGTTGTAGCGTTGTCGTCCCCGATTTGTCCCGTGTGCGTTTCTCTCGACTCCATCTTCACTCTGAAATAAGTAAAACCAGGGTTTTTGAGGCGATCTGCTTTCATGCATAGTTGAGAATTCAATTTCATACGGCGTGGTACAAAAAATTGTACAGTATTTTAAATTCAATCGCAATTTGTGTCAGGTTAACTTTTAGGTAATACTTTTTAAAAAGTAACAAGTTTATTTCGTTAAAGTTTTTTTAAAAACTTATACATAAACCGTATATTAAACCAAAATATGATAGAATTTAAAATAGAGATCTCCCAGCGTATGCTCGCAGATTTTGAGCACATTAGTGTCAATCGATCACAAATTCGATTTGTATGAAATCTGCAATAGACACGATCCCCCCAATGGGCATGTTTAGCAGAGGTACATATTTGCATCGGATGAGGAGATATAGCGGAGAAAATTTGTAAAGTGCAACATTTGTCAACTTTACGGCGCAGTTTCTCCTCTTTGGATGCAAATATCTCGGCAAAACCTGCGCTTTAGGAGAAGGTGTCTTTTGCAAATGTCATATTGATTACATTTGTGATGGATTGGCACTATTTAATTTGCTCAAAATCAGATAGCACACGCTGGGAGACCTCCATAGTCAGTGTTTCATGTAACTTATTAAACACAGAATTTGATCTGTTTCTTAATTTCCTGAACAAAATTCAAAACTATTCCATTATCAAGGAAATAATTTTGCGAAATTTCGAATTTTGTCGAATATGCAAATATTTGGAGGAATGGATCCGAGAGATTCGCACGTTGTTATGTAGCTCTAGTTCGTTAGTACCTTTCTTACCCAACCAACCAAAACCAACCACACCACCCGAAACGTAGGCGTGGTCGTGGGCTGGATCCGATCCTATGCTCGACTTGTAGGGAGCGGCGAGGCGTGCGGCTTTGGGCAGGCGGGCTCCCTCGACCTCTGCGACTGGGCGCACTCCAACCTCTCCTCGCTCCACTTCGCCCTCTCCTCCGGCCTCAACGCCAACTGGCTCGGCGGACCTCCGGAGGACGGCAGTGACGACAAGGAAGGTAAACCTTATCATACAAGGCACCTTATCGCAAATGGCGTTAGTCAGTAATCTCATGTCGCAGGTGGCTATGTGGTCTTTGAAACGTCTCAAATTCCCAACATCAGTGGACGCACGTCTCAAAGTGCAGTCCTGGAGGGTCCCCTACTCTCCCCCTCCATGGCGGATGGGTCTTGCCTCTCTTTCAAGTAAGTGCACAATTAACGCAGAACTCGATTACTTATCGCCAAAATCGTGAAAATAAGCATATTTTTAACAATTTCTCGATTCTGGGAATTTATTTTAAAATTGTGGACGACGAATTTGTAAAGCAAGTAGTTGCCAATTTAAAAAATCTACACACCAGGTTTTGACAGTTTTTGAGGGAGGAGATTTTAAGTTTAAGAAGCTTTTAGAAAAATTGGACTCATCGAAATTGACTTCAAATTCACCGTCATTCTATTAATCAACTTACTGACTACAAATTTGTCGTACATAATTTTATAATAAATTCCCAGAGCCGAGCAATGATTAAAAATGTGTTGATTTTGAGATTTTGGCGAGTCATCGAGCTCTATGTTACAACAGAAATCCTGGATATAAGTTGTTATCATGCTATCACTACTAATTTTCTCAGATACGCGTTGGATGGCTTATCTCCAGAAAAATTGCGTGTCCTCCTCCATCCCGTGACGCATCCGCCTGGGGGACGCTACATCTTTGATGGAACGTCACTCTCGAGGGAGAACGAGCATGCAGCAGACGTCGTCCTCTGGGAGACGAGAGATTCGACAGATGGAGTCTGGCGGACGGCGGAGGTCGTCTACACATCGCCGCACCCACACCAAATCTATTTGGAAGGGATCCCCCGAGACGGGGCCCAGTTGACGAGAAGATTCCGAGGCTACATCGCCATTGACAGCGTCATGCTCAAGACGGCCACGACCTGTCCGGGTCACTGCAACTTTGACGGAGGATTCTGTGACTGGACGAACGAACGAGAAGATGACGACTTTGACTGGAAGTTGGGGCGTGGGAGTCAGAATCCGAGTACAGGACCGGTCATGGACAGGGCGAGTTATACGTAAATAATCTATATATTTTTCTAGATACGTACCAACACCAAAAGGAATTCATTTATTAATATAATAGAAACCGGAAATAACATCACATAGTTTAACAAGTACTCTTAAATCCAATTAATTTTTAATTGTTTCTCTTTTTCAAGACATGGGGGCAACTCGGGTGGATATGCGTATATCAGCTCCGAGTTTCCGAGAAGGTCAGGCGACAGGGCGAGGATATCGTCGAGGGAATTTTCATCCACGAGTGAGTCAAGGATGAACGTAAAGATAAAGTCGAACAGTTTGGCTAAAACAAATTCATTCATTCAACGGCATTTTTTAAAATGCGCATGGTTTTTAAAGTAACATTTGGCGAAAATAATGTCACGTTTGGCGAAAATTAGAACTATATGAGTATGAAATATTCATTTTTATCGTTTGCCAAAAGCGCTTCGTACTTACTTTTCTTCAATTTGATTTATCTACGATTAGTTGATTAGACTATTACCAACCTTTCTTTTTATGCCAGAATTATTTTCTTTTAAGGTATTTGACATGAATAAATGCGAAATTTACATTTCGTAAAATGTGCTTTTAGGAAATTTCTATTTTCGCATTCGCCATCGGTATTTTCATGATATTTTTTATCATTTATTTTCGCCAAGCTGTCTGTCAATCTGCGTGAAATATGTAGATATTAATTCTATTTTAAAACTTGCAGAAGGGGACGAACCACTCTGCATGAGATTTTGGACCCACATGTTTGGCAATGGGATTGGAACGCTGAGAGTTGTAAGTTTGCATGCTTTTTTAACTCTCACAACTTCTAAATAGTCTCACTTAAATGTATTTTGAAAATTTTATATTATTTTGAAAATGCTTTAATTAGTTGCTGCACGATGTGGAAAGTGGGGAGGAACGGGCCGCTTGGCAATTGTCGGGGGAAGCGGGCAACGCTTGGTACCAGGGACAAGTACCAATCTCGTCATTTACATCATTCAAGGTTTGCACACCTTCACAAAATCCAATCCAAAGTTTGGATTCCACACTAAAAAGCGTTGAATTGAACTTTATCTTTCACTTTTTATGCATGTATCAGATCCTGTTTGAGGGTGAAGTCGGCCGCAACAACTTGGGTGACATTGCCATCGACGATATCTCATTTTCTCCAGGACCATGTCCAAGTGGGTGGCTCTGAATTAATAATTCGAGCATTAATTTGTACTGATAAGTGGACATTTATCATGTGTTTAGGTGCCCCTCAAACGGCTGCGGGTCTCTCGGGTGACTGCACATTTGAAATTGACGAGTGCGGTTGGGCGAATGTGGCCGGTCGGACGGATGAGATGGATTGGGAACGAAGATTGGGCAGCAATGCTCGCACCCCAATTTCTGACCATACTCTGGGCGCTGCAACGGGTAAGGACAAACCGGAAGCAGTACTAATTGACTAATACCTAATTAACATAGGATTCGATGACCCATCGCTAAAATCTTTAAAAACAGCACATTTTTGATCATTTCTCGGTTCTGGGACAAATTTCTAGAGCAAGTCGTTGCTAAATTTTAAAAATGGAGACTTCAGATTTTGATAGTTTTTGAAGGAGGAAATCTCAAGTTGAAGAATTCTTCAGAAGAATTTTACCTCTTCGAAACTGGCTTAAAAACCTGGCAGTCATTCTATTAATCAACTTACTGGCTACTTTGTCGCTCAGAATTTTAAAATAAATTTCCAGAGCAAATGCGTTGATTTCGACGATTTAGGTTACAAGTTATGGAGTCCTTCGTTAATGCATTTTTGCTTTCGCTAGGGAATTTCATGACCCTCAGTGGCGTCAGTGTCCAGCGGGCTGGTGACCGGGCGTGGATGATGTCACCCGTCATCAATGGCTCCTCGAAACCAAAGTGCCTCTCTTTCTGGTATCACATGTACGAACCCTTCATCGACTCGGGTGGCCCGTCACTCGGTGGACTCAAAGTTTACACCGTGGCTGCGCCCGGGTCATCCGTGCAGAATGACATCGGCTCTTTCCATCCACCCGTGATGACCCCCATTTGGCGACTGTACAATCAACAAGCCCCCGTCTGGAAGTACGCTCAGGCACGAATCATGGAGCAGGAGCTCTTCCAAGTGGTATTTGAGGGCGTGAGTGGCTCCTCGAGGGCGAACGGATTCGTGGCCATTGACGACATCGCATTTTTCGAGGGGGATTGTACAAGTGAGTAGTTTTGTAAAGTTCAAATTTGATAAAATCTCAAATCCAGTTTACTTACAAACTTTATAAATGTTCAATCTCGAAGTCGTAGCTTTTTTATTTTGTTGTGTAAAGCTTATTTCACAAACACTACATGTTTTTTTACTTACTTGAATGAATTATTTATCTTCACAACATAATTTCTCAAAAATTTATAATGATAATTTATGATGCTTCTTTTACAACAGCCGTCCCAATGAGTGGATACGTAAATGCGGGCGAATGTTCGTTCGAAAAGGATTTGTGCACTTGGCGAAACACGTCGTCTGACCGATCCTTCCGCTGGGAAATGGCGACAATCACTCGACGACCGGCAAACTTGCCCGACAAAACTTTTGGTGCTCCCGTTGGCTACGTTTACTTTGACATTTTCTCCCAAACACAATCACCCCCGGTTCGCCTCGTGTCCGCGATGCCGTCCACGGGGGACCGGGTCTGCTTCTCGTTCTGGTACGCAGCCTTCGGCAATGGAGAAACGACACAACTTCGCGTCCTCGTGGGTGAGGGGAGCAGCAGCAACCAGAAGGAGCCCTCGGCTGGGGACTCTGCGGCCGAGGGGGGTCGCCAAGTGTGGAAACTTACAGCCGCACACCTCAACACGGCACGTCCAGAATGGAAACCTGCCCAAGTGGCGTTGGATGGGTAAGTTAAATGACAATAAGATAATATTGTTAAGTGGCTCGTTTTGTCCGTCCGTCGGTTTGTCCTACTGTCCGTCTGTAGGAAGGACATCTCCTAAACGTCTCATACCTAAACGCGATTTTCGCCATTGTGCTTCTAGTTTTTAGTGCTCGGTCGAATTAGATAATGTGATCAATCGGACCACCCCAAAAAACACAGGGTGTTTTTGGGGGTGGGGTTTTTGGAGGGCAAAATTAAATTTAACCTAAATTTTCATATGAGGTGTCATTTTAAAGGAAATTTCACTACGAAATCAGCCCCGTCAATATTGTTGACCTCTGACCAACCCATGATCGTGAGGACGAGGTCAAAGGTCAAAAATGCATAATTTCCATGTATGGTGTCATTTTACAATGTAATGTATGACACTGTATGCAAAGTGTATATAACATAACATATTACATAACAAGCTTTATGTTCATTGAGACAGTTTATTAGAAAGCAAATAATATATGGATAATTAATATGTTAATCAATTGCTAAACTTTTTTATGTAGAAGTCGACCCCTCACCATCATTTTGGAAGGGATGGCGAGCAATGGGGGGTTCGCCGTGGATGACATTTCCTTTCATCCAGGAGACTGTGCAGGTGAAACAATTACAACCACACCCTCAACCAAGATGACATTTTAACTATGATAACGTAACTGGTTTTGCTTATCTAATGTCTTCTCATTCTTTTTTCTAGCCCGACCTAAAGAAGCAGCCTCCGCCTAATAATACAATACCAGGAAACAAAAAAATCTCAAAATCAAAATCATTATAAAAATATAACACAATAAAAATAATCATAATTTTGGCCTCCATTTAATATAATTATATAATTGCAATAAAAATACTACTCGTAATTTATAAATAATTTCTACATAAATGAACTAAAAATAAATAAATAGCGAATACACATTATCTGCTAAAAAGAAACCATGTAATTTTAGTATTTATTATCATAAGTAATTCATAAATAAATCTACGGTAATTAATTAAAAATCCTCATAAAACTAAAATTTAGTTACTAAATAGAATGGCGACCATTCAAATATCCTTTTGCCACTAAAGTTCATGCTCCATGCATGAATTTCAGTAGATTTCCAACCAGATTTTTGCATACGCCATTCCTTTTAAAAACGATGTAGAGGGGCGGACTTCTACATAAAAAAAAGTTTAGAAATTTAGTAACATCTTAATTATCCGCATATTATTTGATTCCCAACGATATTATCTTTGCAGAGGGCGGCTATGTATTTACTTTCAGTTTTTTGACCGACGGTCAAACTTTGTCCGTGTATTCCTTAACTTTCATAGATCGCAAAAAGTTCTAAATTTTTATTTTTATTTTTTAATACATATTTCTAGGTTTTCAGAGGGCGAATATGTATTTCTTGGCACGACGTAATCTTTGGATTGCCAAGCGGCATCTCACGCTCGTCTTGGCCGTTGGCTCTCCTGAGTGAGAGGTCATTCGATTGTTTACATTTTTTCACGAAAAAATAAAATTTTCTTTCAGCGTCCTAGTGACGAGAGGTAAGTCATGATCCTTCACTCACTCCTTCACAGACTCTCCCCGTCACCAGTTGATTCGTTAATTTTTTGGTGATTGATTGTCCTACTTTTTTTATTCCTCGGAATCGATCAAATCAAATTTAATTAATTTCCGCCCTCCGAGTTAAACTTTTTCCTAGTCCTAACATTTTCGAACCTTTTTCACCATGTTCCGTCTTCACAGAGGTCGACAGATAAACAAGCAGAAGGAGGAAGAGGAAGAGGCTGAAGGCTTGTCAGGCCAAGAAGAGGAGGAAGAAGAAGACAGCACACCCATCGCCAAGTTTGAGTCAGCCGAGACCGTCTTGCGGGATAGATTTATGGCCAAGTGGGTGGGTAAAAGGTCGTCTTTGGGAAAGTCGTCTGCCCCGAAATCTCCAGTATTCTCCTTCAACGAGGTTGACGCAAGGATGATCGAAAAAAAGATTGAGGCTGAAAGTCGTCGAAGTCTTGGCCTTCTGGGGCGCGCTCTTGGGCCAAAGATTCTGAGCAGGAGGATGGCTTATCGGCAGGCTAAGCCGACTCGGGCCCTTCCTGTGAACGTGAAAAAGGTCAGGCCAGGACTTTTTGTGACCTACCATAATCTGATGGCTCAAGATTGTGTGGATAAAATCATTGGGTCTTGGCCAGCGTGAGCTTACATTTATATTTTTCATCAAATTGTGGGAGGATGCGTCCGAGCCTCTAGTTTTCTGCGTGTTGGTTGATATAAATAAATGGTTTGTTATCTATTTTGTAGCGAGGATCATCACACCACTGTGTCTGAAAACGTCCGACCAAGTCGTCCACGGCTTGAAGATTCCTCCAGTACTAATTAAGTATATTAAGCATGCGAGCTAACTAATAATTTAAATAGTCAACACTTGTACTCTCGTCACAAAGGTTGAAGATTGTGTGATGAGAAATGCCTAATCTATGATTTTCAATTGATCTCAAAAATACAATCATGTACACCGTACTAAAAAGTAAAATTGTTTATGGTATGAAGTAGAATTGTAATTGGATTAATATTCGATTTGTAATTTGTATTAAAAACGTAAATAAATGGCATGTCTAGGTAATTATTAAATTTATTATCCATTACTTACGTCGTAGTAATACTATAAATTATAGTCTATAATTAGTTAAGTGGCAAATCATTAATTGTATAATCTTATTTACTTAATTTTTACATATCTGGCACCATTCGATATGTACGCTATCAATGCTAATAATTATATGTTTTTATGGATTGTGATTGATTTTTGTGACTTAGTTTTAAATTGGCACTATGATTATCTATTGTTTTGCTTAGCCATCTTATAAGCCATCTGCAATCTTTGTTAAGTAAAAAATTGCACAAATAAATAATGAATAGTACTTAAATATCATCTGCTGAGAAGTCATACGTTTTTATTAGCATTATGTATTAATTAATTCATCAATTAAAGTTCGATCTAGTCATCCATATGCGAGTATATAATATATAATATACATATTATGTATACATATATATTTAAAGATACTAGTTATCAAAGAAAAATACTAAATACTAAAATAAAAATTAACTAACAGAACAATTAACGGTCCTAAGAAATCTCATTGTCGTCAGAGTGTAATGTCATGTCATGCGTGGGAGCTAACTTATTGAAAATTAAAGAAAAAATTCGAGTTATCTATTTCGTCAAATAACGTAGCGTTAACCGAGCAGGGGGAAAGTCGATTCCACGTCCGAATCTGGAGCTGATTCTGTCAGTTGTTGCTGCTGTTGTCGGACACGGAGGACATTGTTGTACGCGATGCGTGCATACCTGACGAGGTCAGTGTGAGCGTCAGGTGCATCGAGTTGCGGCGTCAGATAGGAGAGACCTTCCTCTTCCTCAAGCAGAGTGACATACTTCTCGGCTGCAATACATGTATAGATTAGAATAGAGTAAGACTAGATGACTAAATGGATGTAGTTGTAGAGGGTTCACTTACGATACACATTCGTAAGATTTGCCAACGCCCAGGCAGCCCAAAGCCGGCACTGCATGGTGTGACGGACTAGAAGGAGACGAAGGATGGGTTTGAATGAACGGTAATTGATATTTCGTAGAGAATCAAGACTCCACTGTCTGATATTGTCACTCATTCGGAGGCACACGGCGTCCCTCGTGGGATCATTGACCCCCGCCCATGCCTCCTCCCCGTCGCTAAGAATGTGTGCCAAAACACCCGCCGCGTTGTAGGAGACCTCAATATTGTCTTGCCTCGAGTTGAGAAGCTCGTAAAATTCCTTGATGAAATCTTCTCTCATGAGATAACCACGAAGTTCCGGAACTTCGGCAACATTTCCGAGTAAACCTACACAGAAATCGATTGAGTTGATTAATTAAGTAATTATTGCAAGCATTTTATTCATAAACTCACCCATCATATTCCGGAGCAATTCTGGCTGATTCGGGAAAGCCTTAAGACATTGGAGAAACAGAGCCATCCCGTTATGTTCGAGGAACTTGGAGCAATTTTCTGGTGTTTCATCAGTCACGTTCCACATTGTGGACCAGGCAATCTCCATCACGTCGTCACATTCGGCACGTATAAGCCTATTTTGTATCAATCCTAGCATCTTCTACACATGGGGAATCGACAACGGCAAAATTTATGACAACAGTTTAAGTCTCTCTATTAAATATTGGTTTTAGTTATATGTATGTATTACATGAATAGCACCCAAATTTCCGACAAGTCGTTTGTGTTCCCCCTCCACCTGGCATGCGAGAGAGTTGAGGAGATAGATGGCAATGCGTTCATTGAAGTCTTCATTGTTTGGTTGTGAGATAACAACCACACCTAAGGTTTCGAGCAGAACTTTCACCAATTTCTCGTAGACGAACATCTATCCAAAATGAGAAATAAGTGTTATTTATTGCCAATCAAGGTTAGAAGATTGAGAATATTTTGGGCACGTACAACATCCTGTGGAATTTTAAAATGACAAATTGTTAAACAGCCGTTTCGCATCATGGTGGAGTCCGTGACATGTTGTTCCATTGCCCTGACTGAAATCAATTAAACATGGATTTAAAGTTTGATGACAATTTTCACGTTTAAATAAAAAATTAACTGACCGATGACGTCTAAAATCCTCCTCTTGAGAGCATGCACGGGACCAATTGGGCCCACATTTTGATTATTTTTGACGATATAGAACAATGAAGCACTCCCACTTATTTGGATATGTTTCTCGGTTGGGTGTCTCTATATACAGGAAAGAGAAAAAGAGACGTGCAGTTAGCAGTTAGTTATATTTGTATTTATATAGCGTGGTGAGAAACTAGATTTATCTAATTAACGTGACTAGGTGACTCATCGCCAAAATCGTCAAAATCAGTACATTTTTAAGCTCAGTTTGTTGGCAATTAAACAGATATACACTACAGATTTTGCCAGTTTTTGAAGGGGATCTCACGTTTAAGAAGCCTTCAGAAAAATTGGAACTCTTCGAAACTGGCTTAAAAAACTCAATCCGCCATTCTATTACCTAATCGACTTATATACTGACTGCCGTGAAGAATTTTAAAGTAAATTCCCAGAGCCGAGAAATCATTAAAAATATATTGATTTTGACAATTTTGGTAATGAACCATCAAGAGATACATTAAGTGATTAATAATTAATTAGCGAACCTCCATCGCGCATAGGATGAGACGAAGACAGTGGGAGACATATTTTCCTGCCTCCGTTCGAAAAAGTTCAAAGAGGTCATTCAGAATTCGCTCCAGCACTTCATGTCGGTCCATAAATACTCGAGCAGCACTGATTATTTGGAGTTCGTCTTTGTCCCCACCGATCACTTTGGCGGGGATGCAGTGCCTGTGAGAGGCACCATGGGCTGACCCGTAGAGACCAAGGTACTCCAAGGGACGTCGGGACCTGAACAAGAACAAAATTGTAAAGTGCTATAAGTTTGCTGAATGTGTGTCGAAATTGAAATTAAGAAATAAGTCACCTGAAATTAAGTCCCGGTATATCACAGCATTGCTCAACAAGTTGTATGTTAGCTTTTCCTCCCTCCTTTCCATGCACCTGTTGGGCGACCCCATCACCTGCCAGATTCGTCCCTGAAATCTATTGTAATACATTTTAAAATTATCACAAGGGTGTCCAAGTCTCGCCAACAAAGTCAAACCTCAACCAACTGTACCAACTACGACTCACCTCTAGGATCATAATCTCAGGAAATGTACGCACGATGCGATCCAATAATTCATTCGGATTGTAGTATGTTCCCCATGTGCTGAGCTTGCTCAAGGGTTGGCTGAGGTCGAGGTGTCTAAAGTCATAGAAATGTGAGTCGTGTGAACATGATTTTCTAACCGCACAGCACCATTATTTCTGAATATAAACTTACTGAATGGTCCCCCTAATAAGGGGCAGCACAGCAAAAAATCCATTCTCACTATCCTCTCCGAGGTCCACATGGTACAAGATGAGGGCTCTCAAGGACGAAATATTGACGAGAAAGTGAAAGTCTTCGACATCGCAGCCAGACAAATCCAAATATGTCAGCGTGTTTTGGTACGGAGAAACCAGTTGGAGGAAGAATCTGTCATAATCGTCCACATCGTCAAGCCCGACGCTGTGCACGACTAATTTCTCCAATTTTTTAGGCCCTGAAAACATTCACAAATTCAAGTTAAAATCATTGTACTTATTCATCTTCAGCATCACCACAACCATATTTCATATAAATACTTTTTACCATGAATAATGTTGCGATTCGCCATTAGCTCTGCAAAGCTATAATTTGGGGGTGGATTGTCGGCTTGGAAGATTTGATGCGCCTTGCCCACGATCAGATATTTAAGATTGGAACAATGCTCATTGATTGCCACGAGCGCCATGGAGGTCAGAAGTGTGCAGCCAGACACGTTCAGACTCACCAGGGTGCGACCATGGGCGGACAGATATCTCGCCAATAGGTGAGAATCTACTTGGTTCGGTAGCGAAAAATCGAGCGCACTCAGTGGAAGAGGGCTCGGAGATAGCTGATCCCCTGCCGTGAATGCGGTCATCGTGGTAGTAAAACCGTCCTTCTCATCAAGGGGACACATATTCCATAACGTTTGTGCCACCTCGATAGGAAGGGAGAGCTGGGGTCGTACATGGATGGGATAGTCGGTCTGAAACATGAACAGAAAGTTAGATTGTAGCCAATTTTTTTTAATTTTTACAAAAATTTTGCATATTTCTATTCTTATTAACGCCCAAATTTATGCTTTCGCCATTCTCCGCTCAATAACAAGTTAGATAAGTTAATTATTGCTAAACCAACCATATTTTTGTGCGACGAACTGCCCAAGTATAAACCGGGTGTAATACTACTCACCGTGAGAACAGTGTCCTCCAAATGATTTGCGACATAGTTGGCGCAGATGTTGAACAGTGTATTAAGCGGAGGACGTCGTTTATGTTCCAGGTCGGTTATCCATCTCAGCTCTTCAGGACCGTCGTGATTGTCACCCAAGAACCAACCCATTGAGAATATAGTAATTGTACTGAAAGCGAAATTCTCTTAAAAATCTGGGTCAAGTGTTTAACACCATATTAATTGTCAGCATAATTTTTTAACTTCACATTTATCGTCGATTGTATTTTACACTAGAGCCTATGAATAAATAACGACAATGTGACGAAGAAAATAACAACAATACGACGAAGAGAATAACACCAATGTGACCGAAAATATTCACACCATGTTAAGTGTGAGCGGAATATGAATACTAATTTAATGTCTCATTTACTATCGATTCAATTTTGCACTTAACGAAGAACAAGTACCGACGAATAAATAACAACAATATGACAATAATACATTAATGTGGCGAAGAACAAAAATTTTCAGCGAGACGGACGACGCACCATATTAATTGTGACCATAATAATTTAACGTCACATTTAGTGTCGATTGTATTTAGCACTTGGCGAAGAACAAGAGCCAGCCGATGATAAGAACAATGTGGGGAAAGACGAAAGAATATAATAACAAAAATATTCAGCAGGCAGACGATTGAGAAGAAAGGAGAGAGTGCGTGCATCCATTCAGCTGATGAGGAAATAATAATACTAAAATACACTCAATTTGCACCAGAGTACACCCTGTCACCGTCCCCGTTGTGAAAAATGTCTCATCCTGCCTCTCAATCTGACCAGCCTTCGTCACATCATGACGAAAGTTGGACAAGATGAGACAATCAATCTCAATTAATGAGGGTATTCATTAGGAGTTTACATATTCGCATCGCAACATAAGTACTTGGAAAAAATGGCATTAAATTCAGACCCATGGAGATGTCAAATTCGCAAATGAATTTTCAAGCAAATTTTATTTTGTTAATTTGCGAACTTTGTTTTTCTGCTGAATGCAAACTTGTAATGAATACCCTTAATGTTTTTGAGAGTAAAATATGGAAAATGCCGAAAATGTGGAACAATAGTAGTAGTTTTGAGGCTTGAACAAGTTGAGACGATATGAATATTTGCGTATGCGGAATGTGTTATATGGATACGTGTGTTACTAGTAATGGTGTAAATTATAAGGCGTAATTTCTTCCATTTTGCATAGATTTTGCATGGCCAAGTTGAAGATATTATCTCATCCACTTTTCCATTGTGCTTATCGTCTTGGGTTGACAAGCATGGTGACCCTTCTCAAGTAAAGGGGGATAAATTGATAAGCCATTTCCACCGCCAAGTCTCATCTGTCCCGGGGGGTGTTCCACCAAGACTTTGGGGTAGTGGGTGTACCATAATTGTTCTGAGAACAATTTTTCTTAAGAGAACAAGTTGAGCGGTTTTCCCCTGAAATGAGTGGATGTTCCCGACTCACATGGTGGTTGATGATGATGATGTTGTGATTTGATATATATATTGCCGTCTGTCGGTAGGCGGAATTCTGCCAAATTATTTATTATCTTTTGTCAATTAATCAATTATTGTTTGATTGATTTATTAAATCGACCTGCTTCCACTTTTGTGATGGCGACAAAGTGCAAATAAGAATAGTTGTGTCGGAGGTCACCTTCCGGTCACAAAATCGGCCAATTTTGGGCCAAACTTCGAAGGACACGGCTCGAAAAAATGAGCTATCGAGAACGGTAATGGTACAGAATAAAAGGATATTAGTCAATAATTTAATTAACCTTTGAATCCACAGTATGCAGAGATTGGAGTTGCTTCTGGGAGAGGCGGTCATCAACTTGGAACAATTAAAAGAATTAGTATTTCACGGTGAGGAGGATTTATTTACTGTACATAAAACTTGACAGGTCACAGGTGTCCGTGACTGTGTAGTAATTTTTGCATTTATTGTCATTTATAGGGCTTCCGGGAGACGGGAGTGCAAGACCTTTGGTAATTACTAACCTTATTTAATAATTATAAGTGCTGTTTTTGTCGCCAACTTGCCATATTAATAATTACACACTAATTAGGTCTGGCGCCTCCTTCTCAACTATCTCCCAGCCTCCCGGGAAGAATGGGGCCCTTTCCTAGCTAAGAAGCGGACCAATTATGGCAACTTTGTCGCAGACTTGCTCCAACCTTGCTGCGCTGCTGAAGAAGCCGCCGACGCCGCAGAAGAGGCTGACCATCCCCTCAATCCAAACCCAGACTCACGCTGGCAACAGTTCTTTCGGGACAACGAAGTTCTCCTGCAGATTGATAAAGATGTGAGAAGGCTTCTCCCAGAAATCGCCTTCTTCCAAAGTGCCACGAAGTAGGGAGAACAAAGTCAAAATTCTTATGGATACAACATGATGTTTGTGGTAGTTTGTAGCATGTCGTGTTCCTTGCTTTACACAGATATCCCTGCGAGCAGATCGTGAGTGGGGCCATGGCACGGCTGCACGAACGTGTCGGCTATGTGTCACTGCAGGCTGGAAGTATCGTCAAGAGGGGAATAGGTCTCATCACGAAGGTAATCACATTTATTGTTAGTTATGATTTCGTGAAAAATGCATAATTACCTCCTACCTACCTCCCTCTCTCCAGACCAGCACCGGCACTTCCTCTTCCTCCTCAGACGGCGGCTGTCGACCAAATAACAAAGGTGGCGAATCCCATTGGGAGGTTGTCGAGCGGATATTGTTCGTCTATGCTAAACTCAACCCAGGACAGTCCTACGTTCAGGGGATGAATGAAATCATGGGTCCGCTCTACTACGTGCTAGCAACGGATGCGGACGAAGAGTGGGCGCGCTGGGCGGAGGCGGACACTTTTTACATCTTTACTCATCTCATGGGCGAAGTGCGCGACTTTTTTATCCGCTCACTCGACAACTCTACCTCTGGAATACGCCGAATGATGGAAATCCTGATGAGACGCGTGGGCGGGAGGGACACTCAGGTCGCCCGACTCCTCGCTCAGCAGGAAATCCACCCCCAATACTACGCTTTCAGATGGATCACACTCCTACTCAGGTAGGAAATTTCTAACATTTCAATTCAATTCTTGAATTATGTTGAGATTTATCTATTCGTAGTCAGTGGGAGAATATCAGTTTATAAACTGTTACAAAGTCAAGAGACGTCGATTAATTAAGGAGGGTTTAATTAATCGGCGAGTAAAATGTGTGCAAATTTAGTGATTTAATTTGCTCCAGAAATTTTGGCTACTTTAAAAAGTTGGCACAGTTCCACAATTGTTTTTTTTGTCATGAAGTGATGCATACTTTGTAGGTACACAAGAATTACAGGAAATTGAATTAATTGCAATTTCTCTTTCTTCCATTCAGCCAAGAATTTCCCTTGCCGGACGTGCTCCGTATTTGGGACTCCCTTCTCGCGGACAGAAAGCGATTCGATTTCCTCGTCGATCTTTGCTGTGCCATGATCATGTAAGACTAGAAAAAAATCTGAACGAGTAAACATTGGGTGTGGCCCATTTAGCTAAATTGATCTAATTAAAATCTTCTAATCCAACTTAATTTCCTCCCCTACAGCCACGTGCGAGGCGAATTACTTTCCGGTGACTTTGCCACGAATATGAAGCTCCTCCAAAACTATCCACCCATCGATGTCAGAGACATTCTCGCTCTAGCCTCCACATTCTCTGAGAAAGGTGTCGTCGCTGAATAATGGGAAAAAGAAACCAAAATTTTTCTACTTTTTTGCCAAGGTATATAATGTGAATAATGTGATTAAACAATAAAAGAAGTGACGGAAAAAAGTCTGCTAATAGAATAATAGAGAGCGAGCAACATGATACCGATTCAATCCGTGGTTGAGTAGTCATGTCGCACTGTGGGTCATGAGATCGGGGTTGCTTTCTTGCTACCTTTTCGAAGTGCAACATCCATACCTCCTTATTATTATTAGGGCTGGGTGATGATGCTGATGAGACGTATGATTCGAGACACACACAGCTAAGAAGGTGAAGAAGAAGCTAATGCGACGCTCCACTTGGTCCGTGTCACACGGTCACACTCCACTTGAGAGGGATGAGCGGAGGGTGGGTGGTGCGGGTGCTGCTGGGCGGCCATCTCGGGGGGCGAGGCGACGTAGATGCTTCTTTCGAGGATGCAGAAAGAAGAGATCAGTGTGACACTGGGACTCTGGTGGAGCAGAACTCTTTTCATTTCTCAGTCTCTCTCCCTCCACTATCTCTCCATCCATCGCATCTCATCTGCACCTCGTCAGTTCTTCGAATCACTTGGTGACTGCAACACAACGCTCTCGGTGAAACCACTGTATCATCATCATCGCCATGTGCATCGGGAGGCCATAGCACTCACGAGGACTACCACAACCACCATGCGACCCGCCATGGGTGTGGTTCTCTTCGCCCTGCTCGCCCACGCTTCCAACACCACGCGGACGCCGCAGCATCACCACCACCTCACCCACAACCGGAGCAGACAGGACGAAGAGGACATCGACCAGGTAATATATACTACTGATACTTTTGCTAAACAAACAAATAGTTTTGTACGAGAGAGAAAAAAAACTACACAAGATTCCATCAACCAACTATGTAAGTACTTCCCACCAACCGCACCGCGAGTTGTTGAGCAAGCACGATTATTATCATCAATTTCTCTCAAAAAAGTCTTCTCCTCTGCAATCTTTTTATTTATTTATGGGGCCATTCCTCCTCCGCGGAATTGGATTCTGCGGTGGTGCATGGTGGTGGTGCGGAAGTGGGCACTTTACACTTTCCCCACTTCCGCCAGCACTGGGTCACACACTCATCACTGGCGATGATCATCGTGGATTCCACCACCACGGCCGATTCCGATCTAACAACGCTACTAACTATCCAACTAACTAACAAGCAAAACTGTGCGATGATCATGATCTTCATCTTTTTCTTGGCTATTAACTCTCTCTCCTCGCTATCCATCTGCATCTATATGCAGCGTCATTCTCAGTCCCGTTGCTCATTGTTGGACTGGCATTCGTCGTTCGATCCTTTTTCTCGTTGCCTCTCTTCCTTCGTCTCTCAATCTTGTCAGCACTTAGGAAGACACACTAACTAATAAACCGATGTGATGCTGCTGCAGATTTTTCGCCAATTTCGTGATCATCGCATCATCATCTTCGTCGTCGTCGTCGTCGAGAAGATAATGATGAATGGATGTCATTCCGTATTATTGCCTCTCTCAGCCCTATTATATTTCCCTCAATCTTTTTTATATTTGTTTTTGCAGGGTGGAGGAGGACACGACAAGCCAACAAAGTACCATTACTACCCCCACAATCAGGTCTGTGTCTGTGTCATGGCGTGAAATGAAATCCAATCCAGACCCCCGCATCGACATGAGCACTTATTAACCCAGTTTTTTTTTTATTATTATCGCTCTTTCTTATTATTCATTTTGATTTTGATCTTGATTTTTTTGTGTTGTGCCGATCTGGTTTTTTTGTTGTTGGTGTGGCATGTTTCATATTTTTGTGGATGTGCTTTATTTATTTTTTCTATTTTCATGTACTAATTTTCCAGCATCTCTACCTTCTCCCAGAATGCGCGACGCAACAGGTCTGCTCCGCCGTGTATTTGCGGCTCAACTATTCACAACCGTTGTGTGCTTGCCCGTCAGTGAGTGGCTTTTTATTTTCATGTTTTTTTTTGTCTGCACGTAATTTTAAGTGAATGAAAATGTGGGAATGTTTTGAAAGTGTTGATAATGACGGTGATGGTACATCCGGTTAGGTAGTTCCGGAAGTGCGTATAAGATAATTGCGGAGCAATTAAGTACAATATGTTGTGCGCAATTATTGTGCAATTTCAACTTCGAATAGATAAAATTAGATTGAGAGCAGGAATTTCAGAAGAGTAGACTTTGTAAGATATCCCAAAATATGCAGGATAACTCGCGTCAAAGTCGACAGAAATTGAACCTATTTACTAAATCTCTTTCTAAGACATTGGCCTGACTATGAAGGTCACAATGTATGCTCTCAGATTTTGAGCAAATTAGTGTCAATCTATAACGAATTTAATTAGCGTGAAATTTGCAAAAGACACGGTCTGCCAATGCTCAGGTTTTAGCAAAGATATTTGCATCCGAAGAGGAGAAAACGCGGAGTATATTTCAATTGTTACTAAAAATTACTAAAAATCTGTTAGTAAATCTCTTTCCCTGCAAAATAAGACATTCGCCTGAGAAATTGTCGAAACATACGAAATGAGACCATCTTGTTCATTATTGGACTCGAGTGAGTCACCAAGTCTAAATTTCCTACAGAATGTGAAAATTCTTCCAAATTTTTAATTACAGGGGGCGAAACCGTGTTCTGTCTCCACTCGGACGGATGATCGTCACACGATCCCCCTCGTGACAGGGACGAGTTCCCAGGTGCTCACTTTGGTCAAGACGTGTGAAGCTAGCGGAGAGGTGAGGGAATGCAACAAGGCGAAAGATTGGTCAATCCTTGCCCTCCAAAACTCAAGGACCGGAAAAGCCCACTACTTGGTCATCTGTAGATGTCCAGCGCCAGGATATTTGGGTAAGTAAAATACAAATACATATATGCAGATTAGTACGTAGATAAGTACTTATGAAAGAGGGGCCTTATCCATCATTTTTTACTTGTAGAGGGACCCGTTGCCCACTCTCAACCCGCGTATGCTCGCGTCCCCGGGATTCGCGTGTATGGGATGACCTGCATCCGGGAGCCTGAACGGAGTGGGAGGCTAGATCCACCCTGGACGTCGCCAACGCCACCAACACACAGCCAACTGCCACGTAAGTCCATATCTTACTTATTTATCATGAGGTGCGTAAACCGTGCAAAATGTGCAGCCAAAAATCTGGTGAGATTCTTCAACCAATCAATTCGGTTCTTTTCGTGCAACGCGTATAATCTCGCATATAAAAATTTGCACAGTTTACTTACAACCACCTCCACCTCAGGAAAGTAGTGCGAATATCGAAAATCCTAGTTGATTACGAATTTCAAATAATAATTGTATAAAATTTTCAAACTTAGGTGGAGCTCCGTGGGGTCGACTTAAAGCATTGTTACACAACTTACTCCAACATGTACAATAATAAAATAGTGTGTGTGCCTGTGTTTATGTGTGAATCTCTCTAAAAATTGGCGTTTTGATGTTTTCTTATTGTGCATTTAACAAATTTTATGGCCGCGTATAGTTATCACCAGTGGCCGCGGAAGCTGTGGGGACATTAACAATGTAGGATAGGAGGAGGCCAGGGTTTATATAACATCGAATAACCCTGCGGCCATTGTCCCCCCGCTTCCACGGCCACTGGTGTCCAAGTCGAAATTCTATAATTGGGATCACACCTCATCCGTCGCGCACATTGCATGGTCACGTAAACATTAAGGAGCAACTAACTTAACCCATATATTCATCGTCAAGTTCATACATAGAAGAGAATAATGTCATTATGTGTGACTTTCTTCCCTCACACGGAGCTTAATAAGAGGGCTTCACATCATCTCTGCATTGTTCCCGTGTGCATGGTCATTTCACGCTGAATTGGTCACGGTGGTTGGTGGTCGTCTAGTTCTTCTAATCTCGTCGTGTCACACACAACACAATAACAAAATGCAATGATGCAAGGGAAATTGGCAGAAAAAATGAGGCTTCCTATCCTATCAAGTACATAAATAAGCTGCCGTCGTTATTGTGATAGTGAGGATGATAGCGGTGGTGGTGGTGGTACTCGTGGTGGTGGTAACGACTCTATTATCGTATCATCGGTATTATATTAATAAATAAATAATTTTGAAATGATCATCATTATAATTTTTTTCTTGAATTTTGCAAACTTCAAATCATCGCGCCGTACAACATTGTCGCGTAGGAGGCCGCGGTGTGTGTGGGTGGAGAGATGGCCCGCTTGAATTTCATGTTCATCATGTCGCCCATGTCGGCGTCCATCTGCGCACTCATTTTGGCCATCTCCTTCTCCATGTTGTACATCTCCTCGTCAAAGGCGGCCGGGAGTGCGTCGTCGTCGACAGCGTTCGCGATGGCGTCGTCCGACCCGGTCGCGACGACGTTGACCTCAATGCCGTGTTCGTGATGTTTGACGGAGGTGGTGGTACTGCTGTCACTGGAACCCCAGGGATCACCCGGTTTCGGAGTGGTGGTCGTGGTGGGTGGGGAAGGAGCGGCGGAAGGTGGGGGGACAATGGCCACCGTGGTGATGGGACCCTTGCCTTGGATTCCTGTAGCGGGACAAGGATATATGTAGACCCGGGTACTTACAATGGAGATCTCACAACGTATCCTTTCCGATTTTGGCCAAATTGGTGTCAATCGATCGCAAATTTAATTAGTCTGAAATTTGCAAAAGACATGATTTCCCAATTGACGCGTTTGGCAGAGATATTTTAATCCAAAGAGGAATCGAGAAATTTTACATTTTCCAAATTTACTGTTCGTTTTCTCCTCTTCTCGATGCAAATATCTCTGCCAAACGTGATCATTGAGAGATTGTGTCCTTTGTAAATTTCATATCAATTAGATTTGTGGTTGATTGACATTAATTTGCTCAAAATCTGAGAGCGTAGACGCTGGAAGACCTCCATGAAAGCATGAATGGAGATCACACCCACCATGAAACGGGAAGTAGGATCCGTCCGGCATAAAACATTTCAGCGTTGGACAGCACTGCGCATTCGGTCCCGAAGCACGTGGAACAGTTTTGTCGTAAATGTTGACAGGGGCGCAGGCCGCATCGGTCGGGGGTGCTTTACACTTCTCCTTGCAGCCGGGTTGGTCTGACTTGGTTTCTGACCAGGTCGGACGGGAGAAGGACTCTGAACCACCTTCCTCCCCGTCCGGAAGATGAGTTTCTGGCGCGGGCGTGGTCACCGGGGCCGCCTTTTTATGCGAAGCGGGAGGCGAAGGGCCCTTCTTGTGGGTGAGGAGACCCTCATACTTTGTTCCTCCGGGGGCGCTGCCTCGCGCAAGGCGAGTCTTGTCAACGGACGCACTATCCTCAAGAGTCTCTAGGAGTCAAACTATATTTTAATAAAGAACTGTAGGGGATGACCAAAATACTTTGTCAAAATCAGTCATTTTGATCTCCGTTCTTCCCAGGGTTTGGATTTTCAGATGTGTTGCACCCACAAAAAGACGAGAATGCAACAGCCATAAGATTTTGAAGAAATTAACTTTTTATAGACGTCAAAACACTGCATTTTTACAAAAACGTGCGAACAAAGTATTTTAACAGCTATAAAAAGTTAATTTCTTCGGAAAACCTATATTTTTGTATGACTGTTGCATTCTCGTCTTTTTGTGGGGGTAACAGCCCTGAAAATTCAAACCCTGTAAAGAACGGAGATCAAAATGCAGTATTTTAACAAAGTATTCTGGTCATCCCTGAGAACTGTAACGTTACAGGCTATTAAGAGTTCTTCGTCAATACCTGATCCTGACCCGGGGTGTCCAGTGACCCCGACTCTGAGGAGAATGAAGGCGAAAAGAAGACGAGTAATCGGGTACAGCATTGTGATTGATGTCCCGATATTGACAAAGGTCTGGAGTGGGCAATGATGCGGAAGCGATTTAAACTATGGGTTTACATACGTACATATCTACACACACCACGCCACGTAGTCCCCATTGTCAACGTCCAAATGCAGATATTTGTAAACATGCGAGGACCTGTTTGTTTTCAATTAGAGCGTGATTTGTTATCCATTCATTTGTTGTGCGTTGCTTTATGAATTTTGCCGTTAAGTAAACACGACGATTCGCAACCATGTAGAATCCTGCTAATAATAATAACGCCACCAAGTAGTTAACCAACCATAAAGATGCAGAGGTATCCTTAAGTGGTTATGAATGACTTGAGGAACTGACTCATGGGGGATTTGAGGAGAGTGGAAATATAATAAGGGAGCAATACGTATGCAGATTAGACACTCAAGGCCGGAGGGGAAACCCGCGGTGGGGACAAATATCACGTGGCCGTGGAGGAATAAAAATTCACTTTTGTGGGAGCGGTTTCCAATCCGCGTCACTCGACCCGAAACCGGATTATGCAAATAATTCTATTTGCATATAAGTAACCAAACCCGTCCCAAATATATAATTTTGCTGAAAAAATGATCATGAAACTCAAGAGACGCAAGTGCAATTCTTGGGAATCCCATTATCGTCGAATCATTGTTAACACGTTGACACCCTTGCGTATGTACGATTGAGTGAATGCACGTCATGTTTGGACGGTGGTTGTCTTGCATCTTGGTTCCCATGACGACGCTTTATGATTACGATTACTTGTTGTCTTATTATTCGTTTCGATCTCTTAAATAATTTCACTTTCTATCCCACACCTTCAGTCTCATCCTGTCCACCACCCACTCCACTACTACCAACGACTCATAGGAGCTCTGTGGATGTGCATACAACAATCTACACCCAACAATAACTCTCTCTCTGTCTGTGTGTCAAACTAATTCTGAGGCAGAAATCATAACGAAAAAAAACGTCATGAATTCTAGGGTGGTAGCTCGTTCCGCGATTTTGTCGCTGATTCTGACTTGCGCCACAATTATGGCGACAGACACGGACAAGTGTTTCGGCGCGGGGGACGTTCCCATCGATGGTCACAATTTAACGGGAAACTGGACAGAAAGTAAATTGGAGTTTACCTTGGCCATGTTTCATTCGTTGTACGCTGGGGAAAATCTGTTCTTCTCGCCGCACTCGATCCACCAAGCCCTCGTGGTGGCCTTGATGGGGGCGCGTGGCAAGACGGAGGCCCAACTTAGGAGCCTTCTTAACTTGGAAAATGTTCCTAAAGTGTCGCTACTCCAACATCTTCGAGCGGATGGGATGCATCGGGTGAGATTTTATTAAGGAGAATGGTGAGGAGGCAAGGTGAGACTGATTTTGTGCATGGTTCTTCAGGATTCCATCTGTCCGTCAAGTCCTGGGGTGGAACTCCGCGTCGCCAATAAGATCTTTGTCGACAAGAGTGAACCTCTGCAGGCTTGTGTGTTGACGCATTTAGGCCCAGAAGTGGAACAGCTCGACTTGGTGAATGATACGGAAGGGTCGAGAGCTATCATGAATAAGTGAGTTGCATTTTCTTGGTAGTTACCAGCGTATGCTTTCCGATTTTGACCACATTAGTGTCAATTGAACGTGTCCATTGGGAAATCTTGTTTTTTTTGCAAATTTTATATTACTTAAATTTGTGATCGATTGACACTAGTTTAGTTAACATCAAAGAGTTTCCGCTGGGATACCTGAATTCCTAAGTGGTACAAATTCTACACGAAATTTTTTTCAAATTTCTCACAAACTACTGACCCCCTAAAAACGCATAAATATGCAGATTATTTTTTTTGTAGTAACTTTATAAAACGCAATTTTCAATAAATTTCCCAACCAAACCATTAACCAAATAAACATAAATGACTCGAATTTAAACATGCTGATTATCCTGTTTCAAGATGGGTTGAGGAAATCACTCACAACAAAATCTACTCCCTCGTCCCCCCACTGCCGCCCAACTCTCGCCTCGCCATCGTTAACGGTGCCTACTTTCGCGGCGTGTGGGAACACCAGTTCAAAAAGAGCAAGACGAAACTCGGCCTTTTCTACTCCTCCCCCACGGAAGTCGTCCCCACCTACATGATGCACACCAAGGGCTACTATCACCACGGAGCGTCCCCAGAATTGGGCGCCTACGTGCTGGAGCTTCCCTACGAGGGGGACTCGATGTCCCTGGTTCTCCTTCTCCCTCCATTTTCGCCAGGCGCCATCACCCGCACAGTGACCGCCCTGGGTCGTGGTGGTAAGTTTACGGTTAATAACTTTGATTTTTATTATTTAAAAGCGACCACAGGCTATTGGTTTACACTGTGAAAAGTACTAAGAAACGAACCAAAACACAACGGGAACTATTATTAAATACAAACACATCTAAATACATCATATTATACATCTAAATTAAGCGAATCTCTAGTCCCACACCAAATTCACATTGTATGAAATCGTCGATCAATTGCAATGAGGTCATATTAAAATAAGAAGCAGGGGTCATAACATTAAATGAGTACGGAAATGTATTTTTGCATCGTACGTCGAACGAATTGGGCAACTTAAATAGATAATTTCTCATAGTTGTGTATTTATTTTACTTTTTAGGCCTCAAAAGAGCGATGGAAGAATTGGCAGGAACATCGTTGGAGGTCGTCCTGCCAAGATTTTCTCTTTCCCACACCCTCCCACTCACCCAGGCCCTCACCGACCTCGGGTTGACGTCCCTCTTCAACCGGAGTGGGGCTGAACTTGGTGATTTTTCCACAAAACCGGAAGGTCTCTTTGTGGAGGAGGCGATTCACAAGGCGTTCCTCGAAGTGAACGAGGAGGGGGCGAGTGCAGGGGGTGGGACGGCGCTGATCGGCACGAGGAGTGGGCGCCCATTGGATCAGAGTCGCTTCGTGGCGAATCATCCCTTCATTATGGGCGTTTGGGACAAGTGTCGGGAGACAATGTTGTTCATGGGAGTGTTGCACAGGCCGCAGACGAAGGGACAAGGAGGCGAAGGGTCAGAAGAAAATGCGACAACGACGACTACGACAGAGCAAGTTAACGTTAATGAGAAGAAAGTATGAAAGAATAAATAGTAATAAAATAAAGAGAGAGTGATAAAAAAAGTTGGTGTCTTAATTTGTTGTCGTTGGATTATGTTTTCTCTTCATCAATCTAATTGTCCAGCCCGTGGTGGGTCAGTCGTCATAAAAAAGTCGAGTGGGACAAATGTCGTAAAATTTTTATGGGGAATATATATCTCATCTTCGGGATGGACTGGAGGCCTGTCATCTACTAAACTTTGCATGCATATGTTCTGTCTGGTCACTCTGGGTAATTGTGTGTCATCCTGTTATTGCATAAAATGTGAGACAAACGTACCAACTGTCACAGAAATAAAAAAATGAGTGGGTTAGATTGGATGTGGTCATCAGATAAGTAAGTGAATAAAGTCGGCAAAGGCAATACGGGATTTTATGGGAGGTGGAAGCAGAAACAGAGGCTTCTGTTCTGTTAGTTTTTTGTTCTGCAATAATGAGATGAATCCGTAACAAATGATATAGTGCAATTTTGAGAATTTAATAAATTATGCACGTTTATGAAATCACTGAATTTACGAAATCATGTAGCATAGGATGAGATTTTTGAGTTGATTTGTTTCACTTCACTCCTTACAGCTGTCAAATTCTGGAACCAAGTTGTGTGTGACACATGTGTAAATGTAAAATCTATTTAACAATCTAGTAATCTTGGTTTTCTTTTATTTATCTAAAATTAAATTATCCAATTATATCGAGTTTCCTGTCCTCTATTCACTATTCAATCAGCTCGTTTAGTAATCTAGTCCAGTCACCTGGATAATTTTGATATGTGACGAAAATCCGCCCACTACTGGACATATACCTTAAGTAATGAATCAGTAATTTTCCCATCATCATTCATCCCGACGTAGGAAATGATGTCGTGGAGGAAACAGTTCGTCTTTTTGGTACTCCTCCCCCTCATTCTTATCAGTCAGGCGGGTGTAGCGACAAAAGGTAAGCTTACAATCAGGAAAATTAATTAAAATTTATAAATAACACGTAAATAACATGTTTCATACACGTATTTGTAGATGACCTCCCTCTCAAACTTGACCAAATCCGGTCTGCTGTTCGAGCCCGTCTCCAACTTTATCGGGACGACATTGCTACCGCGATTCTTGGTCATGCTCCTCAAAGACGGTCGAAACGAGCCACCATCACGGCGGATAATCCACTCTCATCACTTCCAAGAACACGGAGAAAAATAAATATTTTAAAACCAGGTGATTTGTTTTGTTGAGTGGAAAACTATGTATTTTATTTTATTTTAATTAATGGCATAATGTAGATGAAGGTGCCTGGCTCGCAAATTCGTGGCGACAAAATCCACAATTTTTCGACTCCATCGCCACCCTGGACATTTATCCGTTTAAGCTGCACAATCAAACGTTCCTCGCTTCCTTAACGTTGGACGAAGTTTCAAAAGACCCGGTTTTGCTTCTTCACCGATTGAAGGTGAGTTATTAGAGAATTTGATAAGTAAAATTATACAATTTGACTCTATTTTTGTGTACAGGGACTCGAGGAAAGTCCAGTCGAACTGGCTCGAGCCACCATCCCTGGAGCCAATTCTCTCCAAGTTGTCGAAATTGACGGGAGTGCTTACATCTTGCCACTCGTTCCCAGTTCAACCCTCTCGTCTGGTTCACCCCTCCTTCGTCTCGACCTTCTTCGACGTGAACTCGTCCAAGTTCAAATAATTCCGACACCGGGAGCAGTTACCTCAATATTTTGGCGAGGTTCTGGTGATGAAGGCGCAAACGGAGTGTGGCTCGGGGTCGCACCGGCTCAAGGAGTCAGTCGCGTCGACTTGTATCGGTGGCAGGGTGGATATTTCGATGCTGTAGCGACAGTCCAGGCCTCTAATCCCGAAGCCATTACACATTTTACGCTGCTAAACAACCATTTCCTTGGCGTGGCGAATTATATGGATCAAACGGGTGAGAAATTGAATAATAAGTCGCAGTGTGACGTTGGGGATTGGACTGTTTAAACTTATTTCACTTTATTTAATTCCAGGTTCCACGACTATTCACTCTGAACTCTTCAAATACGTTCATCGAGATGGGAGTTGGACCAGTTTTCAACGGATCCGAACTTTTGGGGCGAAGGATATAAAACATTTCCAGTTCAAAGCGGACGATGGACGGATGGAACACTTTCTCGCTGTGGCGAATCACTGTGTTCGTGGTAAGTGGATTCAAATGAATAGTGTAATCTAGTAAAAGAAGTATTAATTGTTGTAAATTTTACTTGTAGACGAAGCCGGAGTTGCCGATTACCATGTTAAGTCGCTCATCATGAAGTGGGGTCAACATCGGTTTATCCCGTTCAAGAGTTTTTGGACGAGAGGAGCCCTCCAGTTCTTACCATTTATGGTAAAAATTAACTTTCTGCTCCTAGTTTCACCCACCAATTACTTATTAATTACCTTTCTCTGCTAGTGGGAGGACAAGTTCGTGCTCGTCCTACTCGAAATGGATCGCCTTCGTCTCTTCCAATACAACGGGTGGTCCTTTGTCCAAGTGAAGCACATCGACCTGGCTCCCACTGCCGGTTTGCGTCATCTCCACGCGTTTCCTTCTCAGCCCGCATTTTCCCTCTCCTCTCCCCTCACATCGTCACTCCAGGGAGGATTCTGGGCGCTGTCCTTCACTCATAAGAACGACCACTCAGCGTTGGGAGAGGGATTGGAAAAGTGGTGCGTCGGTGCGAGGAAACGACTCCTCGAGGTGGACATGGCCAACCTGGCTCGACTAGTTCATTCCGCCCCTAAAGTACACGATGCCGATGTCCGCCTGAATAATGGCAGCCTCACGTTTAAGGGACGGCTCAATGCAAAATCTGTCACCACAACTGTATGGTCGTTATATAATTGACCAAGTTATCCCGAAATTAATCCGTATATTATTTATAGACCGTCACAGTACGAGGAGTTCTTCTCGATGACGTACTAGCCACCAAACTTGCATCTTTAGAGGGTGACCTTGACCGCCAGGCTGTTCCCCAACTTGCTGACCGTGTCTCTAATGCTGTACATCGCCATCATTCCGCGACGATTGGAGGGAGCGTAACTTTCTCCAACGTGGAGTACACCAGTCCCAGCTTATCAACGGACCGGGCCTCTCTAGGAATATGGAATGGTGTCGATGTGGCGAAAGTCGTTGGGGGATTGCTGCTCACGCATGTCCCCACCAGCCTAAACTCTTTGACCGGACCAGAACTGCAATTTATAGGAGAACGAGAGTATGAAAACGGTAGATAAATACATATCTCTTCGTAGGTTCGATTTGTTGTACAAGCGTTGAAATGCGTTTACCGGGAAAGCAGGGACCCCTTTTTCAGGGTCAGTGGGAATTTTCTGAGACTTTCTTCCTCCCGTTTTCTGGAGAAAACAAAAATTGAACCCACGCATCTATTTAAGCGGCTATTTGTTTAAGAGATAATTTTTCTACCCAATTTCTCTGCAGCTTTGGATGTCACTTCTCTGAACGGAGCCCCACTAACGGATTACGCCCTCAAAAAAACTGATCCCAACACTAATGCAGCCACATTTGTTCGCCGAGTCACATTCCGTGGTGAACTCGAACTGGGTGGCGTTTCCATTGTCGACACTGGCCTCTTTGCCGGTGTAGATTTCGCACGTGCAAATTTTATCCTGGCGACGGGAAATCAAACTTTCAACAGTGTGGTAAAAGTAGTGGGAGAAAGTTCAACGACACATCTCTACACAAAATATCTCAACGGGAAAAATATTTCTTACTATTTTGACGACGCGGTCAGTCTGGAGGGAAATGATGTCATCACCGCGAATCATGTGTGGAACAATGTATCGGTGGACAGGGTCCAACTGAATACGGTGAACGGGGTGGACATGCAACGTCTTATGTCGGACGCGATCCGTACTCGGGGGAAAGAGTCGCAAAGAATGAAGGGTGAGACGGGCGATGCTAATAATTATTGTTAGATAATTAAGTATGCCTCAATTAAGTATGAAGTTAGGAGAGATGACATTAAAACTGGTGTGCTAATTGTTATTTAGGGTTGACTCGCTTTCGTCACTTGGACACCCCACTCGTGACTCTGGAACAAGAACTTGTAAACGGAAGACACAACCTGAAGAAAGATTTCGTCTCTGTGGTGGAAGGAAACTACACGTTTGGTGAGATCGTGCTGAGCAAGGGTGGATCTGTGGAACAGATGCGAATAATAAGGTGATAATAATAATACGATGGAAACAAATGGTCACAAATTCGATTAATATGAAATTTGCGAAAGACAAGATCCGAAGAGGAGGACCTCCATTCTTACAATTAGTATTTAATATTTTGTTACTTATGACATGTTTAACTTTCAGTAAACTAGGTAACCTCGATCCCGGAGAGAACTCTGACTTTGGCCTGCTCCTCAAGAATTCCGACTCTGTACAGAAAGTCAGATCGAAAAATCTTGGCGGTATCCACTTTGGTCACGACGTAACGGCCGAGAACCTATTCGCTGGGGTCGACATCGCCAAATGGAGTCCCAACCTGCGGATCAAGCTGAGAACAAATACACTCAGTCGTAAAGTGAACATTCATGGCACCCTGACCACACCCACCACAAAAGTGACAAAGTCTTTAGCCCACAACACTTCCGGTTTGTCATCTCCTCATAAAGAACTCCTTCCCCTGCTGTCTTACGCGGCGGAGAAGAATGGTACGAAACTCCCCGGAAGCTGCCTCCTCACATTCGACTCTCTCAAGGTGGACGGAGACACGGGCCAAGTGAGAGAGGTGAATGGGCTCAAACCCGGAGACTGGTTGCTGCGAAACGCTACGAAAGTTACGCTCACGGGGACAAAGGTCTTTCTCGGTGATGTCATTCTGGATGGAGATGTGAGTGTGAAAAGCCTCCATGGGAAAATTGGTGGGGAGGATATTCTCTCAATTTTGCCAGATCTCATGTTGCACGGGGCTAACCAAACAGTTCATGGGCCAACCATATTTACGGAAATGTTGCTGGTAAGATGACACAAAATAATGAATGAAAGAAAATTATATGCTTTTATTTGATGGAGAAATAATTCACTTATAACGTTAGGGCATCTGATAATAATATGTAGAGTGGAAAAGCTCTTGGTAAATTATGAAAATCAACAATTTTTTGTTGCGATACAAACAAAAATAAGGGTGCAATAATTTTCGTAGTGTCACACAGTTTTACAAAAAAAATAATGCAAAAACTTCGATTTCGAATCAAGTTCAATAAAAGCATAATTTTCTCGCACTTTTCCGGTCACTATTTTTAGCTCAAATATGCCGAAAAATTTTACCGGAAATATACGAGAAATGTATAGTTTTAGGAAATATCCGAAATCATCCGAAATCCAAATTTCTACATGATTTTTTTTGGTGAAACCATGTGACATTGTTGTTAACGAAAATTACTGCGCCCTTATTTCTGCTCGTTTCGTAACAAAAAATGTTAATTTTAGGAGCTTTTCTACTCTAGATATTATTTATTAGATGCTTTAAGCTATAACCGTGTAAACTTTAAATATTTTCGACTTTATTTAACAACTGTTACATGATTGATTCCGTGCAGAATTTGTGCTCTGATTTTGAGTCACATGAACACGTTATTGAACTGAATTATCTAAATGTATGTGTATTCGTAGGCTGGCCGAGTCGACTGCCCCTCCACGTCCTTGGCTGGGGTCCCTTTCGCCACCCTCCTAACCCGAAAAGGTGATCAACTCATCACCACTCCCACCTCGTTCGATTCCTTGGTCGGAGTCCGAGAAAGTTTGAACGTGTCGACCGACCTCGTCTTCCACTCCTTGGATGGACGTGACTTTGGTGGCGATGTGGCTGACACGCTTCGCACTTTTTCTCCCTCTCCAGCTGGACAAGTAGTTCAGGGTGAATTCGCCTTCGACGCCGGGCTCACCGTGACACAGTTACTACTACAGCAGCACAAAACAAAAGAAGTTCTGGTGAATGAGGTCGATCTGCGTGAGTTGAATGATATCATAAATTTGTTGACATTTTCTGCACTGTTTGTAAAATAAGTAAATAAACAGATAAAAGTTATCGTGATTATATTCTAGACGAACTTCTCACGTCTTTGGTCCGTCGGGATAGGAAAACCCCACTCGAGTTCCACGCTTCTTCGACTTCTACTCCATCGCAACTCCAGTTTCTCTCCGGCCTCACCGTGTCAGCTCTCTCTTTGACGAATAATTCCACCCTGGACCAAATGCCTGCCTCCGACTGGGGCAAGAGCTGGCTCTTGTCATCCTCCAATCAAACTATAGTTACAATGGTCCACGCTATGGACGGGATTTTGGTGGATGGTGCCGAGAACGATGGTGGTGGCGTGTGGACGACAAATGGGAAAGTTGGTGACGTTGATGTCGTCTCGCTGGCTAGGAATACGCTCCGCCGGGATGAGGGGGGTCATCTGAGAAGGGCACATCTGAGTGGGGGTGGTTCCATCGAGTCAGTCGTGATGGGGAGAGAGGGGACCTTAAACGGGGCAAGGGTAGATACTGATCTAGTCGTGAGGAGTAAGGTATAAGAAGAAAGTTGTGGAGAAAGTGAGACAATGAGGACTAACTTTCTCTTTTCTTTCTCGCTCTTACAGCCAAACCGGATCACGGGCAGCAAGACGTTTTCTGCGTCTAATCCGTTCCACATTTCGGGGAATCTTGATACCCGTCTCCTCTCCGGGGCCGATGTCTCCTCCGCTCTTCGCTTTCTCTACGACCCTTCCAGTGCCTCGTTTGCCCCTCACAAATTGAAGATTGTGGGAAATCTTGCCCTCAACAGGGAGCCAGAGGCGAGACGTTCGGTTAATGGGCAGGATTGGTCGACACTCTTGAAAAGTGTGTGGTTCAAGAATGTACCGGCTAAGCTAAGGCATAAAGTGAGCTTTGGTCGGGTCGTGTTTTCCGGTGGGGCAAGACTGCAGAATGGAAGCACTACACTTTCAGGCATACGATTGGACCATTTGCAAGACAGAGTGGCAAGCAAGACTAGGAGTCAGGTTTGGACGGGAAAAGTCGTCCTTGCAGGTGAGTTGAGTAGTCATTGTGTAATGAAAAATTCATTCAAAAACGTCGCTTCTCAACATATCTTCGCAACTTTGCGATATTTGCGAAATCGCTGTTGTGAATAACCGATTTTAAATGAAAATGCATAACTTGTAAATTAGAGGAGAAACGAAAATTCGCTTGACGGCGAGTTTGCGAAAAATAGTTTACGGTAAGTTGACTTGAATTGAGAAAACTTCGTCTCATTTTTTCCCAGGCCCCGTGACAATGAACCACCTCGAGGTGGACGAAGTGACCGGATCCTACCCAAAGTTGAACGGTGTGTCGGATTTGTCTCACTTTTTATCTTCCCTACTCACCAACGGGACGAATCAGACGGTTCACGCGAACTGGAAGTTGGACACTTTCTCCGTCAACAATCTCGTTCACAAGGGAGGGCTGAACGGGGCCAATCTGGATCACGACTTTGTCACTCTGCACGGACAGAATGTTATGATTAACAGTGGCAGTGGTGGGGATGTAACACTGAATAGCTTGACAGCACACGAGATCGTGCTTCCACATAAAACGGGGATCAACGGGGTCAACTTGACCGCATGGAGGGACCAAGCGTTAAAAGCTGATACCAACATTGCGTTCGATCGGCCTTTGATATTGGACTCGATCACGAAAGGAAAGCATCTCAGGTGGGTAGCTGCAACTTTTCTGCTGAAATTATATGCAAATGCGAGTAAGTAACACGTAAATATTTTAATTGATTCTAGGACAAAGTCCGGCCTCGTCGATGGCGTCCCCGTGGCCAATTTGCTCCTCAAATCGACTCCGCAAACAATTCATGGTCGTTTTACCCTCACGAACGGTGATCTTTTCGCCCCACGTGGTATCCATCTCAAGTCTGGACCTTTAAACGAGCACGAACTCAAAGACACACTGGACACTCTCCTCCTCAAAAACGGAACCGGTCCTGCCGTCGTGCTCGGACCAGTAAGGTTTACGTCGCCAGTGTCCGCCGTCCACTTGACGGTCGGAGAGGGAGTCAGCTTCCAGGGCCAGAACTTGTCTGACCTCTTAGCACACTACTACTCAGGCTCTGTCATTCCTCCTGCCCTCCATTTCAAGTCGAGAGCCAGCTACGACAGTTTGAACACCTTGACGGACAATGCTATTGTATTTGCGGGACGAAGAGCGGCCTGGGTCGAATATTGGAAACTTACCCAGATCGTGGAGGGAGCACAGTTCACCTACGTCAAGGTGCTGCTGACCACTACCGCGCCGACCTTGTTGCTCGGTTCGGGTGGTCAGATTGGGAGTCAGACCGAGTGGGAGTTTGCAGTGAAGGAGGACCTCTACAGGAAAGTTGGGATGGGTAGTGATGTCTCGATAAGAGTGAAAGGTGGCAATGTTTCTCGTGTCGTTGAGTTGGATGGGGGAATGTTGGCCATGGCGATCTCGGCGCAGAGACAGATTTCACTTTCCCACGTTACGAGGGCTGTCAACTATACGGATGTGTTTAAAGGAAGTGGTGAGTATAAAGTAACTATTATTAAAGTAACCATTATGAGTCTGAATTAAAATCAGTGTTTCGGGTGCAAGTAACCACCTGCAAGAAATAACGGCAAGAAAGTGGTTTATTTCTTGTAGCTATTTTGCCCAGCAAGAAATGCAAGTGCAAGAAACTACGTCCCGCCGCTATATATGGTTCTGTTCAATTTTGTAATGATTCGTATCATAACTAGGTCACAGTCAAGTCCTGATTCTTCACCGTTCCGAAGTAACGGCCACCTGGGTTTTGCAGAGCACGATATACGGGAAAGACTTTGGTCTACTGGAAACAATCGGTGAATGTCTATTCGTATCGCCAACGACTTCCGGTGGGGAGATAATGTGTGGCTCCCCACTTGCGCAATTTCAGACACTTCCACTCTCATATCCAACACTGGTACATGCATAGGAGCTCATCTCAAATAAAATATTCAAATTATATCGTCCCTTTCTAACCTAATTTGTTCAGGTGACCTCTGTCGACCTTGGCTATAAACCTGTCAGTTCCCTGCTCATGATCCTGACGTGGACAACCAAACGGGAAGACGGTCTTATCGAAGTGTGGCGTCAACCCCAACCCAACTCCTACTTTGTGAAAGAGAGTTGCATTCCCGTTTTCAACGCGGTGAGCATTGACAGTGGCCGTGGTCCTAATCATCACACTTTCCTCGCCGTGGCTTCGGCCCCTTCACCCACGAAGAACTATCAGGGAGCCGTGTTTCTCTACAGGTGAGGCCTCAACAGTATTCAAGTTTACTCAAGTGTTAGTAAAACCCATGAATGGTCAAAATACTTTGTCGAAATACAGTATTTTTTATATCTACGTTCTTCCCAAGGTTTGGATTTCCAGGGATGTCACATGCACAAAAAGACGAGAAGCTACGCGGAGAATACAGCAGTCATACGAAAGTTAATTTCTTTCCCAAAACGTGTATTTTCGTATGACTTGTATTTTCCACATAGATTCTTGTATTTTTGGGTGTAACACCCCTGGAAATCCAAACCCTGGGAAGAACGGAGATCAAAATACTCTATTTTGACAGAGTACTTTCCCCATCTACGGTAAAACGAAGGGAGAATTACAATAAACTTACACATTTTCAGGTACGACGAAACAACCGGGGAATTTGAGAAAACCCAAACTCTCCTAAATGTCGGATGGGTGCTGGAAGTACGCTTCCTCCTGGTCGGTGGTGCCTCGAAAGAACTGTTTCTCTTTGCCCTCACCCGAGCCACGTATCTGAACGTCATCGTGTTCAAGTTTCACGTAATAATTAATTACATATTTACATAAAAAAATTGCAATTAATTAATTAAACGATACCATTTCTCCACGTCAGGGCGTATCTGGCTGGAGTCGAGAACACGACTGGACCTCCCCCGGCGCCGTGGGGCTGGAAACGGTGTCATTTTCCTCCACCGGACTCCACAGGGCACAGGTCATCCTTTGGGGAAGAAATGAGACCCGCATCTACTCCGCCCTGTTTAAAGGCCTTCCTCACGACGAGGAGGAGTATGACGACGACGGAGAAAGCTATCAAGAACTATGAGCCAGCTAAAATCTACTTGTTTTTGTTAATCCGACTGGGATAGCCCACTCGTCTCTTGTTTTTGTTTTTGTTTCTGAGAATGATGAAACTTTGTTTGTTGGTCGATATAATAAATGAGATGAAATCTGAACACATGAAATGAGAGATTATTATATATGCGTTGGCATCACATATTTCAATCCACAAGTCATCCTCAACTGTGAGTGGGGTACATGAGGAGAAAGATTGAATCGGGGTAGGTGGAGACCATCCTGCTTCTTATTTATGGGGTTGGGAATTAGGAGAGAAAGTTGACGCAATCCTGCTGGGTGTCTATGCAACAGGAGATTATGAGGAGGAGGAGAAAGTACATATGCAAAATGAGGATGAAGAAAGTTGACGCTCGAGCCGTGTCTGGCTGCTACCAAGAAACGAAGCTTTTATGTAAGTAAGGCGAATACCATCTACAAAAGAGACCACCGACCAAGAAAGGGGTGTGGTTAATGCGGTAAAAGTATGAATAAAAATTTATTCTCTGTGTGACGTTCTTTCTTTTTGTTTGTGACTAAAAGAAGTCTGGATTATAAAACAGTCCAGCACTGCTCTAGAAACTACACTAAAATTATAACGGATCATGGTGAGGGTAGTGGTGTTGGTGGTGGTGTTGCGTCTTCATCATTGCTTCTTCTTCTCCTCCCCTCAGCTTCCTGTCCCCCGCATCGTCCCCTCATCGTCTCCGCCGTCCAAATCGGAGGAAAACGTGGTCCACGTCCTGACGCTTGACCCCATTGTCAATCAGACCGAGGGGGTAATGGGACCCACCTGAAGAAGAAATGGGTTAAAATATTAGTCTCAATTTCCCCCACGTCCCACTTTCCCCACTATTCAGTTCTTCTTCTCACCTTTGACGAACGCTGCCCCACCTTCCACAGCTTCAGCATAGGTTTGAAGAAAATGGCAAATCTCCCGAATTTTAGGGTTGTCAATCTCCTCCAAAACTTCGGGACTGCACTGCGGAGGCATCCCAAATGCCAAACCGGCAGCGAGTCCGACAATCAAAAGGGCCAATGTCCACCTCAACATCTGCACCAAAGAGGGAGAAGAAAGTTAAACAATTTGTTAATTAAAGTCAGTCTTTCCTAATTAAACCCGGGTAAACTAACCTTTATTTCTGCTGAAGAATCTGACTTGTAAGGAATGCAAAGGCTTTCGTCTTTTCGTTCGTTGACGACAAAGTTGGCGAGTGAGACGACGACGGCTTGTTTTGCTTTCTTCTTTCTCCTCCTGATGCCAAGTTCTGAGTGAAGGAGAGGCGGACGAGGCCCGACTTTTATACTGCCACCGAAAATCTATCCATCCGTCCATCCATCACGCCAATGAATGAGCATACTTATCACCACCACCCACCACACCCCTCCCTCCAATTCCGACTACAACGGAACTCTGCATTCCGCTCATGTTCATTTACTTAGCACGGAATGGATGACCCTCATTTTCCCCGTGAACGGAATCCCTGGTACAATATGCCCATATCTTCACGGTCGTCGTCAACCAAACCAGAACCAGAACCACCACCACCTCCATCCCATCCTTTCGGTCAACCCGCAACAGGTGAAAGTTTTTTAATTAGGAGAAGAAGGTAGAGAGAGAGAATTCTGTACTTTCTCTCTCTTTTCGGTCACAATGGACACCCACCACCCACCACTTTTCCGAATAATTGTACTTACGACACTCACAAAATTGCTGGCACACCAAACAGAACAGAACAACAGACCATCCAGGAAGCCGTAAAATAAGGGAGAAAAGTCAAATAAATGGAAATAACTGGCATTCATTTCCATCACAACAAACGACCAAGCACTCAAATTCGTGGGATAATAAAGTCGAACCATTTCGTCTATTTTTACCGAAAGAAACCTGATTTCCCAATTTTTCGCTGGATGAATTTAAAGATGACATACACATTCATTCGATCCTTTTCTCCGCAAGTTTGACTTCCACTTTTGCGGTCGTGTGGTGAAGGGCACAGGTGCGAATGATCTATTTTGAGAAAGTCAAATCAAATCGTTACTTGACCCACGAAGCCATGTAATCATTACGTCGAATGCATATTCTGAAGGATAAAAAGAAGAAGAAACGCGGATCAAGTTGCCGTTAGTCGTCGTCTCACGTGTCGCGATGCATATAATCTATTTTCATAGCAACGCTGGTGTGGTACCATGGTGGGTAAGGTGACGCTTTGTACATATGTCACCCCACTACCACTACTGCCACTAACTAAGTCAATCATTCATCTGTGGAGGCTACTAATTAGTGGGACTAATAATTCGGCAGTCTCAATTTCTAGATTGGTATTAGAGTCAGCTAATTACGAAGTTAGGTACACGAGCTCAGATTTTGGGGAAAGGTCGCATACATAAATCCAAAACTATGAAACGTAGTCACCACAATATTGTGTAACACTTTCTCCAATTTTCGTCATTTATATGGATTCGCAATGGAATTTCGCTTCATTCGGTGTTGGCTTTCTCCTCAACGTGACCCTGGTTGAAATTTCTGCTAACTTTCTGCACAAAAACTTTACACAGAGCGATTTGTGCAGAAAACTATGCAGAATTATGTAAATACCGTTCTGAAGAATAAAACCGATAGAAATTTTGTACAGGAAAATGTAAAACAGAATTACAAAGAATACATAAGCTTTTGTCGATTACTGCAGAATTCTAGAAAGTGATTTCTACTCGGGCACATCATTCTCAGGTCATGCGATTATTATTATGCGGGATATTTGTTGGAGAAGAGGAGTGAATATAATAATTTCTTGATAGGTTTCCATTTAGCGGATATTATTCATCCATCAGCACGATAGTGGTCACAACAAAGCGTGTACGTACGTAAGCCCTGCCATTCCTTCTCCTACCTGAATGCAAACTTTGCATTGCAAAGCTAATGACTGGCGAGGGACGCATCATCATTCCGTGGTCTCTCTTCTCTGCTTATGGCGATTATTGGTTGAAAGGTCTCCTGCCTTGCTTTCTCCGACGCCACCAACTGTTGCCTCTTCTGCCATGGCAGACAAGACAACCATGGCAGCAGCAGCAGTACCTCGCCATCTGCTCCCACCGAATAGTAATCATACGTAAGGAGAAGAAGACGGAGATTGAACTAAGTGAAGAAAAGGAAACGTGTGGGAGCAATTTCTAAACCCAATATCGCATCATTGCCTAATAAACTTCTATCTCCTTGGTCTTCTTCTGGGGGCAATGAGATGCGGTGGAGGGTGATTAATGGAAATGAGAAAGAGGGACGCCACCCAAATGTTACGTCGCCTCGAAAACCTCGACTTCGTGATGATAAGCGATAATACTCTTATCGGAGACGGACTCGGTCGTGGGATGGATGCCCCCTCGTCCTCCTCCTCCTCGCAATATCAACCCCATCATCAAATCAAACCCAGTTGCCAGCCAGCCATCAACAGTTGGCTCAGTTACAATCATCCAAATCATCTATTTCCACTTTTCCAGATTCTTTCCCCACTTTCTTTCTTGCCTCCTCCTCACTTTACAAAAAGAACACAAGAAGAACAAGAACTTTGGTCACATCTGGAGAGAAATTGGGACAGAAAATGCGATGCGGGGCAGATGAGATGTTCTTGTTCTTGTATAGAAATTGGGACAAAGCGATGCGGCCGGGGCAGATGAGATGCTGTATCTGCAGTTCCTCTTTGTGGGGCGGAATGCGACGCGCCAAGCCCAACAGCTGAGCTACATCAGCATCCGCACTCACTTTCTCCACCCACCACTCCCATCACGACGAGTAAATTGAGGAGGATGGAAGACATACCGTCGCCACAACCGCCAGTACGACCTCCCAGTAAGAAGATGAGCTTCACACATACACACTTATCATGCCGTCTCTAATGTCTTATCTTTGGCAGGGTCATCAGGGTCAACTTCTGTAGCAGCAGCTTCTTCTAATTCTACTTCTTCTGATACTACTACTACCACCGAAGACTACTCATTTGCCTCTCTTGCCCGCAATGCCTTTTCCACCACCGCTTCCGCCCAACGCCTAGACGGGTCAGGTTCAAAGGAGGCAGCCTTCAAGGAGTATGATAGGGCTCTCACACTTATTGATAAGGCTATCAAACTCTCATTGTCAGCCGCTCATGTGGAGGAGGACGCTGGGAGTAGTAGCATCGACATTCCAACGCAGCTTCGTATTACGCGGAAACACATTTTGGAAAGGGTCACAGACCTGCAGCATGAGGGAAACAATAATAATAATAGTGCTACTGGTGCAAGTGGGCCGGTCCTGGAGCCCCGACAACCTCAATTCCCTCCGGCGTATGGCGAGCTGGAAGCGGCGCTGGAGGAAATAGCGGCAGCAGAGATGGAGGGGGGGACGGAAGGGCTGAACCCACTCCCCGTACATGCGAAGGAAGTCTACTTTATTCCGGGGGAGGTGCAGATCTACTTTATTAGTGCGGAGGATAATGTGAGCGCCCCCTCGTACCCGTCATTCCTCAGATTGGTCACCTTGGAACCGGGCGGAGGAGGTGAGTATAACATACAGATTTATTGGCTAATTTGGGACTGACTTTTAAATGACCTCCGCTCAAATGAATTTGTGACCCACTTACTTTAGGGCTTGAAGGTGCCGGGGGTGTGGTAGCCTCAAGTGTGCCGGCTTTTCTTCAAGTGGGGGACTGGACTTATCCCCTCGTGCCTCAGCATTCCCCACTCTTCAGATCCACGGAAGGCATCTACATCTTTCCGGACCTCTCCTCGCCTAATCTCAGAGGTTTGTGTTGCACTGTATTCCTAGATTTGCATACGTGAGAAACCTTTTACCCCTTAATTTTACGAGTTTTATTCCTCACCATGTCAGCGAGCGAGTAAGTGAGTAGGCTCGTATTTCCATTTACGCGTGTCGTCGTTTTATTCTCTCACATATCATAAATCATGTCTAAATCTAAATCCCTCTTCCAAAACACAAACAATATTATCATATTAACCTAACGATGCATTGGTCCAGCAGAGTCGTAAAACTCTGCAAATTTGCACAAGGATTAATACCATCAACCAGTTAAATCTCTCCACCCTCATTCTAGTCATTTATCCAGCTTAGCGGTGGTGACGCTATACAACTCCTACTACCCGACCGAACGACCTGTAGACCTCGTTCATCATCTCCAGATTTTGATGTATTATTAAAGTGCATCTCACTTATTAACATTATAATATTTCCTGCAAAGTAAATGAGCTCAGATCCATCACGTACGTACGTTTAACACGATTACGTCTAGATTTAGGTCCAAAGGTCTCTCTCGACCTACACACCAAACTAATTTTCAAAGCTAAAAACTCATCCTAATAAATCTCTTTTCCCGTATAGTATATGAGTAGGAGCCACCGCTTGAAAACCCGTGGGTGCCAAAAAGTTAGAGGTCGAGTTTCATGCTGCTTTTCTTTCCTTGTCTTGCACAAAGCAACAGCAGGATACCAAAAAGAGAAGAATGTAGAGAACGAAATGAGGAGTAAAGGAGTGAGTGTAGAGTAGAATTAGATGAGCAAATCAGTAGGCGGAGAGGGCTACGAAATTTAGCCTGGAAATGAGCTTTCTCTCTTTGAAACCCGATCAAGAGGAAGAAATCTGTTTTCTCCAGAACTACCACCACCGATTGCCCAGTAACGCAATTCTACTTGACTTTATTTTTCTCACCCGTCTCAGGTTCCTACGTGGGTCTCATCCTACCCGAATCTCTCCCAGCCTCGAGTCGGACTGCCTTTGAGGACACGCTACTCTCTCTCGTCGGCACCAACGCCTTCCCACCCGTCCTCGAACACCCCGCTACCACCACTGCGACCACCGAAGAGGCCACCACCACAAAGCCGGAAAAACCTCCACGACCCCCAGCCCCGGCTACAGGTCAGGTCGCCCCACTTCCGGCCGCGGCGGCACAGGTCGCTGGGGAGAGTGCCGAGCGACGCCTTAGCACCAAAATAGCCGAAGGTTTGGTTTCAGGTGTGCCCACAATCCGCTTGCTTGCAATCACAAACAAACCCAATTGATTTTACATACTTTTACTCTTTTTTGTTCTACTTTCGGTTTCTTTTTGACTCTTGAATTTCAAAAATTTTACAAATCTTTCTTTTTAAAAAAAATCACTAATCTTATTGAATCGGGTAAGAATGTTGGGACGCATGTTGTGCAAATTCTGCTTGTCCGGTTCTCAGCGATTTCTGGTAAGGACGGCGGCTTATCTCCTCTGATCATCTTTCTTTGTCTATTACACTACTCACTTCCGCTTACTCAGTGTGTAGCAGTTTCACTAAATATGTAGTCGCGTGCACTAAATTCGGTGATCACCCTTCTTTTCCCATGAGACCCTCATGCTAACTGTTGTGATGATAATGTAGGAGCGGAAGTCGTGTCTCGTGGCCTGATTGCAGGGGCGTCGAAAACATCCAACCTGATCGATCGAGGGGCTGCCTTCATCAACTCTAAGATTGAGCCGGCTCGGGAGAAGTCAGTGATTAAGCCTGAAGTGAAGGCAGGGATGAAAACGGCAAAAACCGTGTCAGGAAAGGCCGTGCAAGTTAGTGGATTTATTGGTGAGTTGAGTAATTGCCAAAAAAGGGGAATATTTTGAGTAGAATTTATACAATGTCATGTACAATTCACGTCAATTTCGTAAGTGTCGTAAACGTCGCTTCGCAACTTTGTAATGCTTGCGAACAGTTGAGATACCACAAAGAATCAGATTGCTTTATTTTTTTCGAAATATGCTAAGCCAAAAAAGCGTCTATTTAGTTCGTAAACTATTTTTCGCAAACTCGAGTTTTAATTTCTTCACTCCTTTTTCAGTTTATGTATTTTCATTTAAAATGGATCGTTCACGACACCGATTTCGCAAAGTTTTTGAGTTACGTGAATACCCACAATTTCTGATACAAAAAAATGTCATGTATTTCCAGTGACTCAAGTTGGTCGCGGCACGATCGCCCTTGGTCGCTACATGGCCCCTCATGTTCACAAAGCATCCACAAAATTTCTCGTACGTGCCAGCGGACTGGACGAGAAGGAGGCCAGTGATAGAGTCGATTCGGTCCTGGAAGTCACCACCGGAGCAGTCGTGGGCTTCGGTACGGTCTACTTTGGCCTAGAACATGCCGCCAGAACGCTCGTCTCCTCACTGGCGACCAACAGTGTATCCGTCGTGCAACATCGATATGGCGACGAGGCTGGCGAATTAGCCGGCGACACGGCCGCTACGGCAGGGAATGCCGCCCTAACGGCGTGGAATGCGAAAAATCTTGCTCCAAAGGCGGTAGCTAAACGCGTGGCGAAGGACACGGGGAGATTGGTGATTAAAGCACATCAGGAAAAGAGGGGCAATAAGTCGTCCGGTGTCCCAGGTGCTGTTGCTGCCACTGAAACTACGACTAGTGGATCTGGTCAAGATAATGAGGAGGAAGACGATAGAACTGCTGGAAATCCGGATTCTCAACAAAAACAAAAGTCCAAATAACAAGTTGTCCAATAAATAAATACTTGGCTGCATAAGAATTTTAATCTCAATGTACTACTAAATATATGCCAAAGATTATAAAAATAATATTAAAGGAGAAAATAAATACTCGTATAAATAAATAAACAATGTTTGGTTTGATTGACCATGAATTGAGGTAAAAAATTGGGCATAAAAATTGATCCGAGTGACGTATGTCGGGACAGTACAAATCCCAGCGTTGTTTTTAAGAGATTGAGATACATATCTATAAAATGTATCAAGTGTTTAGTGTCAATCCATCATTCCGATGTCATGATAAGTGTTCGTCACTTAGCATTCATTCTCGTCATTGTCATCATGAACTGGCCGGATAGCATTGTTGTTTGGAAATCCTGTAATCAATCAAAGTTGAAATAGTTACCTGTTGTAGCAGAGTTACGTACCGTATTTCGGATGGGAGGACGTGAGGCCGAACAGGGTGACGTGACCGAACAACTGACCATATCATAGTGATAACTCTGTGGACGCTTATCAGCACCTCAACTTATTCTATACACCCAACATTGCTATGAGGAAAAGAGACTACTACAAAACCAGCCAGTCATACGATCACTCCACCCATTCGTGTCTTAAATTTTGTTGTCCGCTGTCCGCACAATGTTCCAATCGCTGTTCGCCATTCTCGCCCTCGTGGCGACCTGTTCCGCCCTCTCGATCGCCCCCAAGGGTGAAGTAGCGGCTGTTGGAGGAGTCTCTCTCGCCAGGTCAAACAACCCGTTCGGCGTCGTATCCCCGTGAGTACTATGCAAATCCTTAATTACTAATCAGGAAGTAATATGAGTGAACCAATTTAAAGGACTTATCGCTGCGGAGGTGTCGGTACTCAGCGATCCCTCAGAATTTCCGATTGTGACGGATTCTGTACCCTTCAACCCGGAAAAGTGTACAATTGCGAGAACGATTTTATGCCAAGTGAGTCTCATAACTTAATTACGTGTGCAAATTTGTGATTCACATTATGCAAATTTCCTCCAGGTTCTGCCGCCCCTTCGCTGTCCCTCTGGGTCGAGATCTGTTATCGAGGCGTGTGTTCCATCGTCCTCAGAGCAGAGCTTGCCAACTCGTCAGTGCAGCCCGGATTTGTCTACACGGCCAAGTAATCAGAAAAATTAACCCATTTATATTACGTAATTTAACTAATATTTCTGAAATTGGAAACAATCCTTAGATACGACATCGTGCCAAATGATATATTTTCCGGAGAAACGATTGAATTCAGGGCGTACATCTATCATACGGATTCCATGTTGATGGAGATCTGTGTCTCTGCAGATGTCAATATTCTTTAGAAAGAAATTAAGTTTCAAAGTTTACTAGTATTTAACGTAAAGGAAATCGTATCCATAAATAATAAACGATGAACTTCTCACCATTAAATTTATCTACATCGGGATTTATCCAGGTTTCTTTTAATTATTCAATGGCACCGTCGAACTTAGATTAGCACCAACCATGCATAGAAATTTGACCACTTGGGCATGCGTACATGACACACAAGCTGTGGAACAAATATTTGCTTAATTAACTTTAATCCCATTAATATCATTATCATAAACCATAATCATTTACTTATCTTGGACGTTATCATTCATCACTACCTGTTTCACGGCAACTTGTCCGACCACTGGATCCATTCGTGACTTGAAGTGTGTATCGATTCTTGGTACCATGTTCCGATCGCTGTTCGCCATTCTCGCCCTCGTGGCGACATGCTACTCTATCTCCATCGTCCGGAAGGATGACATAGCGATGAGTGGAGGAATCCCTCTCGCCAAGTCAAACAACAACTTCTTTGGCATCGTGGATCCGTAAGTAATATACAAATGCAGTGGCGACTGAAGTGGGGGGGGGGGATTAGCATTGTCGGATTGAAGGAGAAGGGACAAAATACGATTTCGCTGAATTTCTGGGGGGGCAATGTCCCCCTGCTTCCGCCGTCAATGTGCAAATCTTAAAGTACGGTGTATACCAATCAGGACGAATATTTATGAGTAAACAGTTGGTAACCAAATCGCCCTCAGAATTTCCGAATGTGAGGGATCTTGTTCCCTTGAACCCGGAAAAGTTTACAATTGCGAGAATGATTTTGTGGCAGGTGAGACTAGAAATAAAAAGTAGTCGATAACTAAATGTATCGGATTAATTATGCTAATCTCTTCCAGGTTCTAATTCCTCGTCGTTATCAATTTGGGTTGAGATCTGTCGCCGGAACGACTGCTCCATCATCGTACAAACGGAACTCCCAAATTCCTCCGTTCTGCCCGGACTTGTTTACACGGTCAAGTAATTAAAAAAACTGAATTATTTGCACTACGTAATTTTCTTCGTAGCTAAGCTAACTAATTTTTCAAATTATAATAGATACGACATTGTGGCAAATGAGTGAGTATTAATTTGTCATTTAAATTAATTAATGCTATTTTATTATATGTACATTTTTAAATTCTTTTGGGATTGTTTTTTAGTCTATTTTCTGGACAAATAATTGAGTTCAGAACATACATCTATCACACGGAGTCCAGACTGCTGGAAACCTGTGTGTCTGCAGACGTCAATATTCTTTAAACAAAATTGAAGTTTATTTGTTACGTAAGAAAAAGATTATTCGCAAGTAATAAAATGCAAGCTTTTCCGTAACTGCTATATTTAAATCGAGACTTATTTACATGTTTCTCTAAGACTTTTAACCACAGGAATTTTTATGTAACTATTTTGCATATCGAATGCTCACACTTTGAAGTACGAGCACTCTGCCTCTGACACACTTAAGGTCTAGAAAAAGTGTAGCCTAATTAACTTTAATCCCACTTTAAGCCATTATCATATCAAGCCTCATTATCATAATCATTCACAATGCTTATCTTGGACGCTGTTGTCACTCCAGCTCCCCACCTACTTACCTCACCAGCTTATCCATCACTTAAACCATTCATGAATTGAAATTCGTCTCGATTCTCGGCACCATGTTTCGATCGCTTTTCGCTATTTTTGCCCTCGTGGCGACATGCTCCCCTCTTTCCATCGTTCGAAAGGATGTCGTAGCCAAGTCCAATAACCCCTTCGGCACCGTAGATCCGTGAGTAGTTAATATGTAAATCCTAAATTACGGTGTAAACTAATCAGAACGAATAATATTTATGAGTACACTGTTAACACTTGAAGGGTTACAAGCTGTGGAGGCATCGGTAACCAAATCGCCCTCAGAGTTTCCGAATGTGAGGGATCCTGCACCTTTGAACCTGGAAAGATTTACAATTGCGAGGCTGACTTTATGCCGGGTGAGATCAGAAATAAAACTAAATACTTCTTTCGTGTCATTATAATTATGCTAATTTGAACTAAAAAGTAGTCGATTACTAAATACATCGCGTTAATTATGCTAATCTCTTCCAGGTTCTGGTTCCTCATCGTTATCACTTTGGGTTGAGATTTGTCGTCGAAACGACTGTTCCATCATCGTACGAACGGAACTCCCAAATTCCTCCGTTCTGCCCGGACTTGTTTACACGGTCAAGTAATAAAAAAACTAATTATCCGCGTTACGTAATTTTCTACACATGTAACTAACTAACATTATTTAAATTGTTAACAATTCACAGATACGATATCGTGCCAAATGATATGTTTTCTGGAGAAATAATTGAGTTCAGGACATATATTTATCACACGGAGTCCTATTTGATGGAAACCTGTGTCTCTGCAGATGTCAATATTCTTTAAACAATTCAAAGTTCGTTTGTTACATAATGAAAGTTTATCCCCAAATAATAAAATGTGAGCATTTCACGCACTGTTATATTTACATTGAGATTTATCGATAACTTTCAGTAGGTTTTTGTTTAACTTTTGACTATTCATGGCACCCAGAATTTTACTTAAATTCCCATAGCCGAGAAATGATTACAAATGTGCTGATTTTGGCGATGAGTCATCGAGCCCTACGTTAAGGCCACTATGCGTACATGATAACATGACACACAAGCTCTAGAAATGTTTTGCTTAATTAACTTTAATCCCACTTTAAGCATATCAACACGGTAATCATTCATTATGCTTATCTTGTACGTTATGTTATCATGCACTCATCACTATTCTAACAGCTCCTCACTTACTTCACCAACTTGTTCGACCATTCGATTCATTCGTGAATTGAAATTTGTCTCGATTCTGGACACAATGTTCCGATCGCTGTTCGCTATTTTCTTCGCCCTCGTGGCGACCTGTTCCTCCCTCTCGATCGCCCCCAAGGGTGAAGTAGCGGTTGGTGAGGTCTCTCTCGCCAGGTCAAACAACCCTTTCGGCACCGTATCCCCGTGAGTACTATGCAAATCCTAAATTAATCTGTAAGCTAATAATGTGTGAAATGTTGATGTCAATTTGAAGGGTTACTCGCTGCGGAGGCGTCGGTACCCAACGAGGTCTACGAATTTCAGAATGCGACGGATTCTGTAACCTTCAACCCGGAAAGGTTTACAATTGCGAGAACGATTTTATGCCAAGTAAGAGATTACGAATAAACAAAATTACATAGTTGTAATTATGCTAATTTATTCCAGGTTCTGCTTCCCCATCGTTATCACTTTGGGTTGAGATCTGTCACCGAAGCGTCTGCTCCATCATCGTACGAACGGAACTCGCCAATTCCTCTGTCCAGCCTGGATTCGTTTACACGGCCAAGTAATGTTTATCTCGAGTTAAACTACTGAATTATTCTAACCATAAATCACTATTTACAGGTATGATATCGTGCCCAATGATTACTTTTCTGGAGAAACAATTGAATTCAGGGCATATATCTATCAAACTCAGTCCATGTTGATGGAGATCTGTGTCTCTGCTGAGATTGGCATTGGTATCGCTTAAAAAAGTCTTATTTACAACTTATCAAGTGAATAAAATATATATAAACGTTAGTAATTCCAGTCATAATAATTGCAATATTTAACAAACACATTTCCGACATTTTTATTTTTCAAAAAAGTTCGAACTTGCAAAATTATAAACATTAGAAAAAAATTATTTGCCATTATTTGACATGTACCTTTCAACCTTTCAGAATGGTTGACATTTTTTTAAAGTTCAAAATTTTAAGGAATTTGTTTGGGAATGTTTTTTACAATCTTTATTAGTTTTACTTATTGCTTTAGAAATGGAGATGTTCATTACGAGTTAAGTTTGCATCGCTAACAAAAGAAGCAGGTTTTCGCAAGTTCGCAAAGAAATTTGGCTTGAAAATTCATGTGCGCATCTCAAGGGGGCTAGTATTTTTTCTCGAAACTATGTTCCCGTGAGAACACACCACCTCATAATGAATACTTCCAATGTGCTTATCATTGCAGTCACAGGACTGGATTTTTACTAAATTTTGAGAACAAAGTTTTCATACCGCATACCCCCCGTGTCGCCATCTTGTCCAGAACCTGTCCCATTTCCGTCGTAGGTGGCGCCCAGGGTTCGGATAGAAACCATAATCTCACAATTCTCAATTCATTCACTCCGTCAATTCACTCCGTCACTCTCTCTCTCCGTGTCTCTTGGTGTATGTATAATATAAAAGAAGTGAAATAAATAATAAACATTACTGCGAGAGTAGTCGAGGGAGAAAAAACCAACCAAACAACAAACCACAACTACCACCAATTTACATTTCGTAGTGGCAAAAGCATGCTGCCCGGTACATGCCGGATAGTGCCAAATTGGTCGTCCTAACCACGACACGCAGGGTCTCGACCAAGGTAAAACAATATAGTCACAAGTAAATGGATGGATTTCTTCCTCCTGCCTGACCAGTCGTCATCATGATAAAGTTTGTCGTGCTTGGGAATAGTTTGTAGTTGAGTGGACGACGACGACGACGACTTATCATCAAGTCTGATCTTATCTTGTCACATCATCATCCGAGACGAAAACGGTGGTGACGGTGCAACCTCCTCCTGACCTGTCATGGTGTGATTATGAGTAGGGAGGAAGATGAGCGGCCGCCTGGAGGCCATCACCACCCTCGTCACAACAACAACCACCCCACCGACAAATTCCACACCGAATCAGAGAGACTTCCACCCACAGCAAAAGAAGCACATCACAAAACAGCAGCAGCACAAACACGACACGGCCAATTTAAGTATTAGCCTCGGCTCGAATAACAGTAATAAGAAGGGTAGTAAGAACAATAAGAGTAATAAGGACGGTGGTTGCATTAGTAATAATATCAGTGGCACGAGTGGTGCTTGTGGAGGAGGAGGAACAACGATTCTTAGCCTGTCCGGAAGTGACGGTGAGCTGGTAAAGCAGCAGAAGAAGAGAAAGAACAACGGGAAGGATAAGGAGGCGAAGGGGAAAAATCCTAAAGATAAGGAGAAGAGGAAGAGGAACAGCAATCCAAGTGCGGAAGAAGACGTCGTGGACGGGTTTACTTTCAAAGCGTACAAAAACTACGAGGATCTCCAGGTGAGTAGTTGATATAATGAGGCATATGAGGTGGATTAATGTCAATTAATGTTTTGCTTTTGTTTCGTAGCGATCACTTCGGTTGGGCGGAGGCGGAGCATGTGTGGGTGTGGTTAAGAAGAATAAGACGGCCACCAACCGTTCCACTTCCACCAACACGTCCCCCCTCGCTCCGAAGAATAAGCAGCCCAAAGTGGTTTTGGCCCCGATTTCGTCCCAACAGCCGGCACTTCCCACCACCCCTTCGATGGACCAAGAAAATGGGGACGCACCCCGACCCCCTCTTCACCACCATAATCTCCATCCCTTCCATCACCACCCACCCACCAAGAAGAAAAAGGTGAACAACAGCAAATCCAAGAACAAGGTGGTCACTACTACTACCACGAATTCAACGAATTCTAATCCGCCACCACCACCACTTCCACAAAACACGCATCAGCTACCCCCACTACCACCAGCAGCACCATCACAACTACAGCTTCCATTGTCCGAACCACCGATAGATGTTGAGGAGGATGATGATGACTCAAACTTGTCGCCACCAACAATGCGCTACACTCACCCCCCACTGATCACAGGACAGCAGCAGCAAGAGCTACCTCCCGGTGCGAGTAATGGTCATGGGAATGGTCCGAGTAACAACAGTACTGCAATCACGCCACCACTGCAGCTACTCCATGCAACCCCACCACAGCCTCCTCCTCCTCCAGTGGCTGTGGTCAAGGCGACCTCTTTCTTTGCACCATACGCACAAAATGCGGTGACCAGGATGGAACCTTTCATACCGGCGCCATCAATTAGTAATAATAACAATAATAGTAATGGTATTAATCATGGAAACAATGGGGATTCTGGTATGAACGGAGTCACACCACCTCCACCAGTGCCACAACTTGCGAAACAACAAAGTACGCAGAAACGTGATCTCCATTCTGATTCGTAGTATATTTCTAATTGTAATTGTTATGTATCTTATATTCTACAGATCAGAGTAGCAAGTCACAAATGTTTGGTTCCATCGCTCGACTCCTCGATTCACCGACAGCCTCGTTATCCTCGTCGGCGTCATCCACCAGCCCGACGCAGCCTAACAACCACTCCCCCCGTGGTCACTCACCCTCCCGAGAGAGGGATAGTTATAGGTATGCCCACGCATTTCCACTACACAGTTAATTACTTGGTCATATGGTCATCCTTAATTCATCTCACTCACTCATTCACTCTCTTTCTTGTCTCGCAGCAGCACCGTGAGCAGCCTCTCAAGCTCTACTATTGTTCCAGCCGTAGCTCCTCCTCCTCCACTGCCACCTCCGCCCACTGTTTCGCCAAAGTTGCTCCAACAGCCCACCCCTTCATCACTTGATCCATCATCATCGTCGTCGTCATCCATGATGTGGCCAAACTCACGGCATGCACCCTCCACATACTTTACGCCTGGGACTGGTCAGCAGAGAGACTTTCTCCTCCCCTTGATCCCACGACCGCCTATGCATCATCACCACCAGATCCAACAGCAGCAACCCCACCCGCACGAATGGTTGCTGCGTGGATTGTCCCCATCGCCATATGCGCCACTCATGCCATTCGCACCACCGCCGACACAGATACATCCACTCCCACCCAAGGTATGTATACATAGGAGCATTAGATAATAAGGGATACCTTGGAATTCAATTCAATCTTTTCTATTTTTTTATTCACTTTTTAGCGGAGTGGTCGCTGGAACGTAATGCATGTCCGGATCGCTTGGGAGATTTACCAACATCAGAATAAAGGAGACCGGAAACCACTGCAGCCAACCCCACCTCCGCCCCCACCAGATCTCTTTCGCCCCCCGCTCTCCTATCCTCCCAATGCGGCTCAGAGGGTGGCCGACCTTTACAGACCACCCCCATCACTCATGGACCAGCAAATACATCATCATCAACAACAGCAACAACAGCAGCAGCAACAACAACAATTGTTATTTCATCATTTGGGTAAATAAGTCATAAATAAGAATGAATACATTTTTTTAAACTGGGATAAAGTTGTAGTTAATTTTAAATATTCAGCTGCGGCAAGTGGGGCTGGGTTAGCAGGACGGTACCACTATGGAGCCGCTCCCAATATGCAAGATGCCTGGGCAAGGTATGTATTACTTAGTTCTTCCACAAGATAAAGTCTTGCGTTTTTGGTAATAATAAAAAATTACTTGTATTTTTCCAGACTTGGCCGTGTTGGGCTTGGTGGAGTTTGGGGCGAGGACCTACAACAGCAACAACAGCAATCTCTTGGAAGTGGAATTGGAGAAATGATGAACAATAATAGACGACCCAATTCCCCGTTCAGAGATCGTTCTCCCATACGGACCAACGGTGATGGAAATAATAGCAGCGAGGACAAGTCACATCGCCCAACTTCTTCCACGTCGGCATCCTCATCTTCATCGAGGTAGTTCATTAAAGAGTATGATCTTTAAATTCAAAAGCAAGTTTAAGTAAATCATAATTATCTGCTAATACAGATACGGCCTTCCTGCCCCCTTCAATATCATCCCACCCGCATCTGGTGACCCATCTTCGGCCTCCTTCCGAGAAAGTCTGCTCCAAATGAGTGACCGTTTCCTGCCACCGCCGTCTAGTCATCTACTACAACAACAGCAACCCCCACCACCACTGATTCCACCTCCACCACTCCATCATCACCATCATCATCACCACCTCCCCCACAGCAGTAAGGAGGGTAGTTCTCGAGAGGATCGCTAAATGATTAGTGGGCTGCAACTACTGTAACTACTACTACTATACTACTACTACTGATTCTTCTTCAGCTTCAGTCAGTCAGTGTGTTCTTCTTCCTGGATAATGTGCCATTTACGAAGAATATCTTCATCGTCGTCGTCGTTTACTTTGTTGTGAAACAAATATGAATCTCTACTTCTACTACTGAATGCCACTACTCCTCGAGCCCGGTGTACTGTTATATGTGTGGGGTGTGCTGTGTCAGTCCGTCATCTCAGTAATGACTGCTATGTTGCTTGGTTGACCTCCAACCAACCCAACTATTTACTCTATAATTGAGTGACTCCTGACTGACGCACCCACTCGACAAAAAGTATCACCGGTCGTTATAATTCTCCATTTCATCTCGTGGTTTATTTGTACAAATGGAACGAGTATTAGTCCCACAATTGGGGACACAGTTAAAAAATAGTTAATGATAATAAATACATGAAATGATGATTGCTACTTAAAAACAAAGATGGGTAAAATACTTTGTTAAATTATAGTATTTTGAGCTACGTTCTTCCCAGGGTTTGGATTTCCGGGGGTGTTACACCCACAAAAAGACGACAATCTATGTGGAGATGGCAGTAATCATACGAAAATACAGTTTTGTGGAGAAATTAACATTTGATTGCTGTCACAGCACTAATTTTTGGAAAATCGTGAAAACCATGCATTTTGACAACGATAAAATATTAATTTCTTCACAAATCTAGTATTTTCGTACGACTGCTGTATTCGCAATTGAGATTTTCGTCTTTTGTGGGGGTAACACCCTTGGGAAGAATGAAGTTCAAAATGCTGTATTTTAACCAAGTATTTTTGTCATCCCTGCTCACATACTCATAAAAAACATGCAATGCACCACCAAAAAATAAATAAATAAAGTCTCATCATCGCCAACGTCATCGCATGCATGATGATTCCATCCATCTAATTTTTTCTGACAGACAGGCACGAATAACGTCAACTGCTTCAACCCACCCACTGACTGACCAAGTCAAGTTAAAGTTAGTGTGAATAAGCCAATCATCTCATCCTCCCACGCACACAGTTCCTCTCGTAATTCCAGGAACTCGCTTAGAGAAGAGTAAAATCATAATTTTTCTGCATGCAATAATCTTCTCAGCTTCTTTTTTTGCTAGGATGGATTATTACAGCATTCATCACATCACCACATCCATCCGTCCAACAAGACTGACCATGTCGCATCTCACTCGCAGTGGCACAAGGCAAAACTGACCATCATCACGAATGTAGTACAGGACTGGACTCTGTGCTCTACTGCTTTTTGGGGTCTCGCTCGTCGTCTCATGCAAACTTGTGCTTCTATTTACTAAGCCGTGAGTCTAGAGTGTGGTGGGTGAGATTGCGACTCGTTGCAGAAAGTGAGTGAGGAATCTCACAAAGTCTCAAATTTGTTTGCGAATTATTTTTTAGAATTGTGCAAAAATCGGGAGACATTTCGGATCGGAGGATCTCACAAAAAGTCTAATTTACAAAAAAAAATCGGGTAAAAATGTTGCAACGTTTGTTTCACTGCCTCTTCGTCCTCTTTGTCGTCACGTTCCTGACCTCCTTTGCTCAAACCAACCGCCACCAATCCTCCAGCCCTTTTATCCTCTTTCCCAACTCGGTCATGACGGCGACAGGGTCATATTCCGGAGGTTGGAATGGTATGAGCGCACCGACGACGAAGCCGCGATCGCAGCCTCCGTTACATCTCCTCCGCTCGCTCGGAACGGGAGACTGGGTCACCACGCTCAAAACGTTGGGTGGCAATGTTCGCGTGAACTCGAGTGTCACGACGGGTGAACAGTTTCTCGTGGACATGGATGGAAAACCGATTCTTGATGAGAGAGGTGGGTACAATGGGAATCAGTGGTTTGTTTTGGACGGTCCAAAAGCGTCCGGAACTAGGAAAAATAGTTTTGGACGTCCAAAATGTCCTACATTGGAAAATGGGGCAACATGTTTCAAGCTCTTTATTAATGACTTTTTTGCAAATCTAAATATGCACAGATGTGCAATCTCCCATTAATTGCGAGCTTTTTGTTTGCTCTGCAATTCTACTAATTCTATAAAATTTGTGCAAACATTTGTTTCATGATGTTTTCTGTGGGAAATTGAGAAATTTTCTAAACCATATGCCGTATTACACAGTAAAATGCTCAAAATTTAAGAATGAGACATTACATTTACGTATGTAAACGGATTATTAAAAGATTCAAAATTGAGGAACGTTTTGTCCCATTTTGGACACTTTTGGACATTTTGGACGTTAAAAATTCGGTGTCCAAAACTGATGAAAATCCTAGTGGGAACACCTTGCATAATTTTTCTTACCACGTGTATAATTTTGTGCGACAGGGAAGAAAGTCATCGTTGGCGGGGATGGTGGCGTGGCCAAGACCCAGCTCACCATGATCGGTCTGCCCGGTGAAGACGCAGCTAACAGAACGATAGGGCAACCAAAGAAGGAGTCGCCAACGGTGATAGGTACATATCCAGCTCGCTTATCATTCGATAAGCCGTAAGATATATTTACTTGACATGCTCAGGGCGAATGGGAAACAAGCCTGCGTCACCGGGGTGGAGTGTGGCCGCATGTCGCCCAGAGGAGCGCAGCGTCCCCGTCGGTGTCCACTACGAACCGCACATCATCCATCATCCCAGATGCGTCAGGGTGGAAAGGTACGCAAATTTGTATTAAAAATTCAGCCAGGTAATTATTTACGATGCGATTTTAACCCCAATAAAGATGCGGAGGCTGCTGTGGGACTGACATTCTCGCCTGCGAGGCCAGTGAAAAGAGCACAGTTGATGTTCCCGTGAGTATTTACCATCAGTGTTCTCTTCTTGCGGATTTCTTGTACTGCAAAGCAAAATACGCAAGAATGCAAGGTGTAAAAACTGCCAGAAATATGCTCCACCAACCCACGTGTCTTCTGAAACCTGGCGTCAGGGCGTATTTAGTTTTTTGCGCCTTGCATTTCTTGCAGGGCAAAATCTGTAACTACAAGAAACCACTTTCTTGCCATTATTTCTTGCAAGTGGTTATCTACTCGCACCCGAAACACTAATCCTAAGTATCATCATAAAAATTTATACCGTGTCTCTCATTTTCCTACAACGATTGTTCTATACAGGTTCAAAAATTCGAATACGTCGCTGACCTGGCCAAAGTAAACTTCGTGGCGCAAGAGTGGGTTAGTGTCGAACGACACACGAAATGTGAGTGTCGTTGCAGGACGAAACCGGAAGTGAGTCAGAGAAATTTCTCCTTCATAAAAATTTCTAACGATATTTAACTTGTACCTTAACATTTCCAGGACTGTACCCCCAGCCAAGTTTACCGCGAGTCGGAATGTCTCTGCGTCTGTCGCAACACGGCAGAGCAGATGAGCTGTAGCGAAAAACCGTTGAAAGTGTGGGACCCGACCAACTGCGCCTGCACGTGTCGCGAACTCCGCGACTGCAGTTCTGGTTTTTATTTCAATCTGGGGACCTGCGAGTGCCTCCCTTCCAAAAAACGGGGAGCTCGAGCGCACGCCAACAGTGCCTCGAACAGGCGGAGGAGTTAATTTTGGAGTTGAACAGCACGTCCCATTCATCATCTGCTCATCCATCGTCAACAAATTTATTTTTTACTCTTTAATTACTCATGTACCTACATACTCAGTTAATTTTCCTCGCTTTTCTATGTATTAGACTGATCCACGTTATGTGTTTTATTTACTTAGATTATAATTTCTCCCTGTCTTTTTCCACGTATTCAAGTATTTACAGTCTTGTCCCACCAGCAGAACGATACCAGTGTTTCGTTTCTTGTGGGTTTGCCACATTTCTAGCACTGCAAAGCAAGCCACGCAAGACATGCGAGGTGCCAGAAACTGCCAGAAAGTGCAAGAAATATGCGCCACCGAGGCATGCGTGGTATGAATTATAGCGTCGGGGCATAGTTTCTTGCGCCTTGCATTTCTTGCAGGTCAAAATAGCCGCAAGAAACCACGGTAGTTACTTGCATCAGAAACACTGTTTGTCCCACCAGCACGATCCCATGCGTAATGTCGGCTCATTTTATAACGAATAAATGGACAAAAATAACAAGTCGATTGAATCTCCAGAGAGAGAGGAGCAAGGTCATAAGGGCAACTCATTTATCGAGCATCCCATCACATTTCACTGAATTTTATGTACTACATAACTCCATACAATGATATCTCACAGCAACACCATCACAGCCACTGTCTGCTGACTTGACTGACCACGCTATCTTTTCGACTGCTGCTGCACATTCATTTTCATTTATTTATTTATTACGGCTTCTCCTGCTCAATTACTTCTTCCGCTTCAGACATAGATACGCAGCAAGCGTGTGTACTCGTGGTGTCCCCGTGACTGGCCAAGAAAAATAAATACTTGCAAAGTACCACCGAGTGGGAAATAACGGAAAAATGGGTACGGAAAAGTTGCTCCTTTACGCCCTCCTCCTCATCGTCAGTGGGCTCCCCAGATTCGTCCCGGGACAACATTTGGCCTGCGACCAGCGTCGAATTGAAGGACATTCTCCCATCAAGCAAGGAGGCGATGGTGGCTTCCGCGTGGGTATCCTGGGTCCTCTAGCTTCTCGGGGGCAGTACGTGCCCAATGAAGTTTACACGGGTAAGATAAATAGAATGTGGCCTATTTACATATAGGCTTTGACCTTGGTTCTACTTATTCAGTGTTTCATGTGCAAGTAACCACTTGCAAGAAATAATGGGAAAAAAGTGGTTTCTTGCAGCTATTTTGACCTGCATGAAATGCAAGGGGCAAGAAATTTACGGTTTCTTGCACCTCGCATTTCGTGCATGGCTTGCTCTGCAGTGCAATAAATGTAGCAAACCCGCAAGAAATGAAACGCTTTATTTATTTAATTCAGTAACCGTGCAAGGAGTTAAGACGCGCTACTCGACACAAAAATTCACCGAATTTCTGCTCGTGTCCGAGTCTGAGAAGCAAGCGATGGTTGGAGCGTCGGGTTTAGTGACGACGGGCCTTTTTCACATCGTGGACGAGTCCAAGACCCGATTTTCTGATATTTGTCCGGATGGCGTAACCTCGGTGAATAGGCAACCCAAGGCGGAAGTGTCGATTCTCTGGACTGCGCCTTCCGTTCTGGTCGCTTCGTGTATTACGTTCAAGTTAGTAAATCTATTTATGTACACACCTTCGTGGATTTTGATCTCCGTTCTTCCGGGTTTGAATTTCCAGGGGTGACACAAAACGACAAGAATGCCATACGAACATACAGGTTTTATGAAGAAATTGTGAAGAAATTGCAATTTACCGCAGTCAAAAAATACATTGTTTTCAAGATTAAAAAATAACGTATTTTGACAGCGAAAAAAGTTAATTTATTCACAAAACCTGTATTTTCGATGTAGATTCTCTTCATTGTGGTGGGTGTAAGATCCCAGGAAATCCAAACCCTGCGAAGAACAGAGATCGAAATGCTGTATTTTGACAAAGTATTGTGGTCATCTCTAGTATTTGGCATAGTTTTTCAACCATGACTTACTTTTTGACACATTTTTAGGGTGACTGTGGTGGAGCGACCGCATGTTTGGTTTATGGACGAAGGACAGCTCTCGATGACACTTTGCCCACAAGGGCCACCTCCACCACCGACGGCTACGACGACGACGACCGAGGCAACAACTGCGACGATAGCTTCAGTTACAGCATCCCCGGTAAAATCCCAAGGTCCACAAATTGACGTCGTCACTGCGAGACCGACGCCATCCACGACAACGGCCCCACCCGCACCAACTTCTTCTAGTGAAGAGTGCTGTGCCTGTGACGATGCCAAGTACGATGTCATGTTCGAAGGAATCTGGTCGAAGGAAACGCACCCCAAGGACTTTCCAGATAATGAGTGGCTTGTCCATTTCTCAGGTTACATTTAGCGACAAAAACTTAGAATCGAGGTTTCCCAGCATATGTTGCTGTTGAGCAAATTCTTGTCAATCGGTCACAAGTTTAACTAGTATTTGCATGAGACACGATCTCCCAATCGTCACGTTTGGCAGAGGTATTTGCATCCGAAGAATATGATACGCCTTAAAGTTGATCAATTTTACACTTTCCAAATTGACGGCAGGTTTTCTCCTCTTCGGGTGCAAATATCTCTGCCAAACTTGCGCCTGGGGAGATCATGTCTTTTGCAAATTTTATGTTAATTAAATTTGAGATCGATTGACACTAATTTGATCAAAATCTGAGAGCGTACACTGGGAGACCTCCATTGTTAGAATAGCATAGAATTTGGAAGTAAAAAACCTACTAATGTTTTAGACATCATCGGTGCCTCCCACACGCCCAACATGTCCCTCTACCAGATCGGCCAGCCCGCTTCGGAGGGAATCCGAGCAGTCGCCGAATGGGGTTCCACTCGCCAATTGGAGACCGAGTTGATGGGACAAGTATGCATTTTTTAACACTTTTTTACAATTCGTTACAATTTTTTAAATTAAAATCTATCCAGGCTTCGTTCATCAACACAATTATCAAAGCTCGTGGTCTCTGGCACCCGAACGAGAAAGGGACGAGCGTCGCCGCTTTCCGTGTCGACCGGTGGCGTTCTCTCGTCTCGCTGGTCTCCATGTTGGGCCCTTCTCCGGATTGGATCGTGGGCGTGTCTGGCCTCCAACTCTGCCTCCCAAACTGCACCTGGCTCCCAGAAACAAGTATTGATCTCTACCCCTTGGATGCGGGGACGGATTCCGGCATCACGTACATGGTGCGTAAAATAATGACATATCTACACTTTGTCTTTTAATGAATTAATTAATTCACGATCTAAATATACAATCAGTCTCCCAATACGCCAACTAATCCCTCCGGTCCGATCGTACCCCTCACTCCGACTTCACCGGATGATCCTAGATCCCCATTTCACGGCCTGGCTAAACTCGACCCATTCGCAAAACTGAAGATTGAACGGACTCGAATCTATCCTCGCGAATGTTCCGATACGACAAAGTCTTCGACCCTGTTTCTCGCCGAGAATTCGCAGAACGATGTTGAAAGGCGTGAGTAGCAAGGACTCGATCCTACTAAATTTTGATATTTATTTACGCAAACTCATTAATTTCAGCCGAATGTGCCGTCTTGGACTGGACGCCGTGGAGCGAGTGCTCTGTTCGGTGTGGAAAGGGTACGAATTTGGCATAATTATTTAATTCAATTTAGGAATTCGACAAATTTTTACGTTTCATATGACAGGATTGCGCATGCGTAAACGTAACTACGCCATCCCAATGAAGGCCGACATGATGCGGTGTGACCGGCAGCTCGTCGAGAAAGAAATGTGTCTCGGAGCACAACCCAACTGTCCCGCAGAGTGAGACCCATTTATGTAAATACTTATCGGTACTGATAATTAACGTTATCTAACATTTCGTGTATAGCGACCCTGACGATGAGGGCATCTGTTCTCTGACTCCTTGGTCGGAATGGTCGCCATGTTCCGCCACGTGCGGAAATGGGACGCGTACTCGAACCCGACGCTACAAGAGCCACATGGGACGGAAAAAGTGCGGCGGCAGTGCGGACCTTACTGGGAGCGAGGACTGTAGCGGGCCTGCCCCTTGCAGTAGCACCAACAATCAGGCTAATGTTGTCCCCACTGCATCAGCATCCGATCCATCGGGCGATGATCCCACGTGCCCCCTCTCCCCGTGGTCGGAATGGTCACCCTGCTCAGTCTCCTGCGGGGCTGGGATCCGTCTCCGGTCCAGAATCCTGCTGAACCCGGAGACCTGCAGTGGTGGGAGTGGGGACGCTCTGCGAGAGGCGGAGGACTGCGTGGGGGAGTACGGGGAGGGGTGCACCGTTCAGAGGGAGGAGGCTGAACAGCTCTGTCCCCTCCACCCGGACCAAGGACCCTGTCGAGACAACCTGCTCAGATTTTACTACCATGAACAGAAAGGGATGTGCCTCCCCTTCACGTACGGAGGATGCAAGGGGAACAGGAACAGGTGGGTAGACTGACTAGAAAATTAGTGTAGTTCTAAAGATGAGTTGGCCCTGAATTAAATATAACTGCTTCATAGTTACAAACTTGTGCGAATTTAAATGTTAAGCATTTTTGGACTCCCAGATAAATTCCGGGTGCAATGGTATAAATTTCAACGAAATACAAAGACTGCAAATTGATAATTTTTAGGCCAGCTTGTCCACGACTCATTTACGGCTCGTGAACAGTTTGGTTGCAAAATAAAGTAGTTACGATTTGTGTATTTATTTAAAATTTGTACCATTTCATCCCAAATTTATTTGTTACCGAAAATTTGATCTTCCATTCCAGATTCGACTCGGTGGAGGAATGCCAACAAGTCTGTGGTTTCCTCTCGTCCAGTCCACCAACGGACACAACTACTCCAACAACGATCACAAGTACAGTAAAAGCGTCGTTTACGCGAACAACGCCCCCACCCCCGGCTCGAACACCCACGACCACGGTTGCAACTCATCCACCACCTAGTTCTACGTCGTCGTTAAGAAGAACCTGGTTCATCGGCATCGAACCGACGACAGCCCAACCGTATCTCGAGTCAGAAGAGAGTTTCAATTTGGACTTGGGGGCGGCGACGTAAGTTATTACGTAACAATATTAAAATAAACCGCATCAAATGGACATAAAAAGTGACATTATACAATAAAATGACACCACATGAAAATCATGCATTTTTTACCTTTGACCTTATTGTCCTCTCGGTTATTGGTTGGTCGAAGGTCAAAACTATTGACGGGGTTGCAACCCCCGGTTAAATCATGATTTCGTGGTTAAATTCCCTTTAAAATGACCCCCATATGAAAATTTGGGCTAAACTTAATTTTTTATCATGCCCCCTCACGGGCATGATCCATATCCTGCATATCCTGCCCACGGACAGAAAAACAAAACGATCACAATAATCCGCTAACGCCACACAATAATTTTGATTGCGTGTGTGTAGGGACCCACCATCGGATTCCTACCTCAACCCACTCCCCCAACTGGAAGAGGACGAACCTCTCCGGGTGGACTGTGTCGTCTCTGCTTGGTCCGAATGGTCCCCCTGCTCCGTGTCATGTGGGGCTTCAGGCTTCCGAACGCGGACAAGAAACGTCCTCATTCAGCCGAGCAGTTCGGGTCGGCGATGTCCGAGGAAATTGGGGAAGAGGAAGAGTTGTGCGATGCCTCCATGCTGAGCACATACTAACCAACTCAGCTTGTATACATATGTATAATATATGTAAATAATAAATCATCAGCCAAAAATTATATGTATAGAATTATTATGGTTAGGGCAAGAACACCGGCTTATCGCCATTTATTTACGTACATACTGATATCATTATTGTTCTCATAGTGCACAAATATTCTTTTCATATTGCACAAATATTATATTTTCTCTTTAAGCGACTACTACATACTGCTCTACACAGATTGACACGAATTGACACGAATTGACACAATTTTCTGAATCCTAATTTCTGGATCTATTTTGCCTTTCCTTGAGCAGCCACGTCGGCCATGGCCTTCTTGACGGTTTCCTCATCCCCCAAGAACTGCATGGAAACGACGGGCTTCAAGTTTTCGTCCAACTCGTACACGAATGGAATTCCGGTGGGGAGGTTGAGTCCCATGATGGCCTCGTCACTCATCCCGTCCAGGTGCTTGACCACGCCCCGGAGAGAGTTCCCATGAGCGGCGATGAGGATGCGCTTGCCGGCCTAAAAGAGACAAAAATATATGCATTTTCTTATCATATTAAATCATCCACTGTTTATATAGCTACCTTGATTTGTGGGACGATAACATCATTCCAATACGGCAGTGTACGAGCAATGGTCAACTTGAGTGACTCAAACTTTGGAAATTCGTCCCCCTTGGGGCCCTCCGAGTAGCGGGGGTCCTCTATGATCACCTTGTAGTATTGGTTCTCTTCCGTGATGGGGGGTGGGGGAACGTCGAAGGAGCGACGCCAAATTTGAACCTATGCAAAAAATAAATCAAGCTCAAGGTCAAGAAACGTGAAGGTTATCAAAGTCAATGTGGCCACCTGTTCCTCCCCATATTTCGCCGCAGTTTCGGCCTTGTTAAGTCCGGTCAGTCCTCCGTAGTGTCGCTCGTTGAGGCGCCAGGTTTTCTGGGTGGGCAGATCCTTCTGGTCGATTCCTTCGAGGATGGAAGCCAGCGTTTTTTGGGCGCGGGTCAGCTGCGAGGTGTGGGCAAGGTCGAACGTGTAGCCGGCATCTTTCAGCGCCTTTCCGGCAGCTTTGGCCTCTTGGATTCCTGCGACGATGAAAAGAAGATAAGGTAACACCCACCCACGTGATCATGAATAAACTTGTTAAATTTTGTATCACCTTTGTCCGACAGGTTGGCATCGTACCACCCACAAAACAGATTCTTCTGGTTCCACTCACTCTCCCCGTGGCGAACCATGACAATTTTGTAGGTACCCATTTTCAAACAGTTGGTTGGTACTCAACAGTTAGTTAATTATTATTATTGTGTTGTCCTTGAGAAGAATTCTCCTACTGCTCATGAGGCGGACGAATGCTCTTCTATCCAAGCCCCGGAATAAACCAGCCCGGCCACAAATCCATACTACTATCATACCCCAAATGCTACATTATATTCCCCGATATGCAAATGCCAGCTTGCATGATCATGATATTTGATATTCATGACGAGAAATGAATTTTGTTGAATACAGGTTCCGATTATTATTATTAGTCAAGTAATTAATAAGTGTTTTATTATCTTTACATGAGATGATGATGAAAATAGTGCTTTGCTTGCTCAACAACACAACAATTACGTAAGAATATGGTATTTAACAATAAGAATATTACTAATAATAATAACAATAATAATAAATGTTACAATACAATATAAAGACGATGTATGTAGTAGGTGAGACACGGCGAAATTTGGTAATGGTGGGCGTGGTGATTTTCTGCTGCTGGAAATGAGTGCTGCTTTAAATTATTTTTTAAATAGATAATTTATATTATATAATAATTCCTCTTCTTCTACTACACGACGAGTCAGTCTCCTGGCCTGAGAGGGTGGTGGTTTGTATTGTGTAAGTTAATTTATTGGTGTGCTTGTCACTGGTATTTAAATATTTACTACTATTAAACAGCCTCAGCCGGACTTTGAAACTCGCTGAGGAAACTGGCCGGATTTTGCGGCTTTTTCTGCGACCCACGCCTCACTTTTGCTCGAACCTCTTCTGGTTTTTCTCTCCGAACGAGGGGCTTTTTCTCCGGGGCCTTCATCTTCCAGACGACGAGAGGTAGCTGAAACAAGGACATGACGTGATTAGCATAATTATCTTTTTTTAGATTTTTGAACACACGGTTAATACTTGTTAGTTCTAGATAAGTTATTAGTAGTATCGTTATCAAGCACGCACACACAGGGAGTAAAAAATTGAGGGGATTAATTTTCTACCAAGTTATCATTTCTAAAATTACTACACAAGGGGGACAGAGCTTTGACTGGGTGTGGATATTTAGTGCTCGGTTAGTGGGCCGTTTACCAGCGCCACGCCATAAAGTATGGAGAAGTCGGGTCGGACGGGAAAGTAGAAGCGAGACGTGTCTGTAGGCTCAAAGCCTGCGTCAGTGACCTCCTTGTATTTTTTGAGAGGAAGATGATAAAATGAAAAAGAATTGTGGTGGATTAAGAATTTTTGCTTACTGAAACTGTGCCCTGTCTCGGGTACTTGGTGGACGCCACGTAGGATGCTTTCACCGTGAGGACGACCGCATTCATTAAATTCTTGGCGGCTTGGATTAATGAGGTGGCAGAGTCGAGCTGAAAAAATGGTAATCAATGGTTAAAAACAGGTTAAAAATATTCAGAATTTCTTGAATCCACTCACCCCTGACACGATCAACTCTCCAGAAATATTCTGCACGTCCGCCTTCACTTTGGATGTGATGTTGAGTTGGTGACAGTACAAAGCAATTCGTTGCAGATAAGCGAGCAAATCTTTCTTGGTGGAAGATTCCGGACATTGATCTGCAATCTGTCGGGCCAATTTGTCCAACTTTGTGCCAGCTTCAGAGATCTTTTTTGCGGCGTTGATTACATCCATGGTGGTTTTAAGGGGGCCACGGCCTCGGGTAAAATCCGTCATTTCCATCATAATCATACACCTTAAAAAAAATTAAATACACAAGTAATTATTAGTAGGTAGTTAATCGCACAAATATATATAAATACAATGCTTACATGTGTTTCGCCAGGACGATGATATCATTCCCAGTGTCGTCCCACTTGGCGACTTCACGGTCAAATTTCAACTTCTCTGTGCGGAAACTCTCGACTTGTTGGGCGATGCGGAGTTTGTCCTCCTCCGTCATTTTTCGCATGGCTTCTCGCGCCGTCGTGATCCCACTGATGTCTGGATATTCGTCGACGATGTGTTCACCAGTGTGAGCGGAGGCTAAATAAAAAAAACAAATGTGTCTCACGTTCTGATAAATTATTCACCGATTTCATGCAATCAAAAATATCTACTTACATTTGCTCCTTGTTTCAGTGTAATGTTCGTCAAACTCAACGTCTTCAGGATCCAGTTCGTCATCCGCCTAGCAAAATGTCAAAGAAAGTTAGTAATGATCTCATGGCGAGAAAACTTAATTGCGTGTGCTATGTAACTCACCCTGTTCATCAAGACGGCTCGACGAATTTCCCTTACTCCGTCGTACACGAGACGGGACGCGTCGATAAACTCATTCTCGTCAACGTCCTTGGGTGGCTGGGAGGAAAGAGCTTCCACCGCAATTTCGACGCGTTGCGCAAAATTGGGCATCACTAAATAATGTGGATTATTATTATTGTTTTGTTGATGGGTATAATCATTAATAATTCAACAAATTATCATTCGTGCCACGCACCCTGATCCCGTAAAACTTTCACCGCTTCTAGTACCCGCTCCGTGTAAAGACCCGGTTCATAATTGCTCATTTCTGCCGTAACGACGTTCGCGACACGGGAAGCCCGTCCACGAATGGCGCCAGCGGTTCGATCTAGAGAGTCTGGGTCACCTTCTTGAAGTGCCAAGACGCATTTGTTGACATCCTCCAAGATATGATTCTCTGATTAATTAGAATTATTAATACAATTTCAATATTGACATCTCATCAACATAATTTAATGTGTATGTAAGCACCTGACACGGCAAGGAAATCATCAATCGTGGTAATATCGTCCACCGCCTCGGTCAAGATTCGAACCTGATTTTCCCACGTCTCACGGAATACATCCATATTTTCCAATGCCACCTATTTATAATTACAATTTAATTAACTTACTAAATGGGGACGCAAATTTATTAGTTAAAATTAATTATCTAGGCACCTTTGATTTCGACCTGGACGCCAATATTCTTGCCGCATTAATGACTTGCGGGCAGAGATTTTCAATTTGAGAGGCAGCATATCGAACCATTTTCACCCCATCTTCATTCCCAGACATGGAACAGGCCAAGTTGGCCACCTGAAATTAGTGTAATAAATTATTTGTTATGTGTAACTTGTAACTAGAACAATTCTTCCTTGACTGACGCACCTCTACAAGCTTGTTTGCATGTTCTGTAAAGACTTGAGCGTAGTCTTCCACCTCCTTCTCATTGCCAGCCTTGGCCGCCTCTATAAGGACGAGGAGGGGGACACTCGTCTCTAAAAAGCTGTCTGACACATGGTCAACCACCGCTTTTCGCAACTGTCGCCGCAAGTCTCTCGTCTTCCGACACATGTGCTCAATTGCTCTCTCGAGATTCTCGCTCCGCTCCTTTTTCCCCATGTTGGCCATGTACTCGGACAGCAGATCTTGAAGGGCTTGTCGTACCGCGTTACATTCCGCGACAATTCGCTCCCTCCGTTCGTCCCGAGTGCAGGACGAGTCTGCCATCAAGGCTGCGCCAGAGATGATCGACTCCAACCGTTCTTCGAGAGAGGGTCGTGTTCGTACCTCGTTGTAGGCAAGGGGCTCCATAATTATGCGTTCCTAATAAATAATGGCAAATGGAGATAATTTTTTTGTCCTAAATTTTGAATTTGTTATCTACTCACATCAAAATCATCTAGAGCCGCAGCTAACTCTCCTGGCCCATCGTACGGATGTGATCCGACCCCACTTCTCCCTTGCGCCACATCGCTAATCGTATTCACGGCTTCGCAAACCTGTCTAAAAACAAAGTCTCGATTCGCCTTGGCCGCGATAAGTTCGGGATGTCGGACATAAACTTTGGACGCGGTGAGGAGCATCGTAGAGTGCTTCTTGAGAAGGGCACGAGCAGCGGCGAGGTCGTCACGGAGTTGGGGATCCTGCAACAAACATGTAAGTTTAAGAATAATTTTTAATCATAACTATAATTTGATTCCAAGACCACCCACCTTAAGTTCTTGTTGCCTCTTGGCGGCCGCTACCATCAAATCGGCCGCATTTCTCCCAAAGGAGCGAATACTCTCCATCAATTCGCCCTGGGAGGAGACATTCTTCAACTTTTCGAGATCGTCCTCCACCACGCGAAGGGATTTCAGGAGAAGATGAACGTCCACCATATCGGCCAAGATAAGGAGTCGTGTCACCGCGGAGAGCAGGTTTCTCGCTGCCCTCACCATATTCCCCCTTTTGAGGGAGGAACACGGATCATCCGCAAATTCTCGAGCAGCCAGACTCATCGCCTCCCCAGTTTTGCGAACCTCATCCACCGCCGCTAACATTTCCTGTTTGATGTCCGGATTCTCATGCGCGATCTGTTCCCCTCGCTCGATAAAGTTTTCGGTCGCCTTTTCCACAGCGGCGACGAGGATGTGGGCCCGCTTAGAACGACCCTTCTTCTTCTTCGAGGGCCCCTTCGTGTTGACCAGGGTGGTCACCTAATTAATTAATTTAAAAATTAAGATGTAGACAAGTTGGAATTCTACCAAACCACCCACGCAATTAATTACCTGCACGACCAAAGGCTCCAACGTCTTCTCGACGGACATTGTTCGAATCTCTAAGTTTTTGGGGTCCCATTTTAAGGTCATCTCGCCCATGGGCCGTGTCCGGTGGGACGAAGGAAATAAAGAAAAAGTAGGAAGGGTGGAGTGAGCTGAACGTTGGAAATATATAAAACCACCACCACCGCTACCGAACCGACTGCTCTATAGTGTACAAGATTTATATAATATTATACGAGATGCTTTTAGACTTCCACTTCTGCAGGCTCTTCTTTCCTCCGGCCTTACTTTTTTCACACGGGTGCATCCATCCAGAACGGAACCAGATCAATGGGCTGCACCACCACCATATTCCTTGCAAAGGTCAAGGGTCACCTCGACAGCACCACCCACACAACGCGTCCCTTGGGAATCTACGAATGGGTGACCCCACCCTTGTCAATCTTTTCTTACACATGCTCACTCTGGAAATGGGGCAGTTTGACTCCAGTCCATGAATCTCCATGAATTTGAGACGATGGTCACAATAATAAAGATGATGTCACACTGACACAAAAAATTGGTCGTCTGAGGATTGATCTCATCGTAACTTTACTAACATTTCCATGAATTTGAGTCGAATTATGATGTCAAGCCGACACAAAAAAAACTTGGTCAAACGCACCTAGTCCGAGCATTGATCTCATCGTAACTTTATTAACATTTTTTATTATCTTATTGTCATCCGAACATTGAGTTGAATAGCCGATTGAACAAGGTGGGGTTATTATTATTATTATTCTGCTGCTGCTGGTGGTAGTCGGGACCGCCGTTGAGGTGGATGACATCCCTCAAGGGGGACGACCCCACGCCGAGGAGTCCTCCTCCTCCTCCTCCCTCCTGCATATCAGGCAAATGGGGACAACAACGTGTGATCAGTGTGGTTTTTTGGTGTACAAAAAAGAGGGTGTGTTGGGTTGGTTCGACATTGATACATATTTATGGTTATCATTTAACGGGTTATCGTATATTATACTGGTTTTTTTGGGCAGTACATATTACTGAATTATAGAGTAGAGAGAGAGATAGAGAGATGAGAGAGTATTGCTTGTTTTTTTATTCTGGTCTGGTCAGTAGTTTCCGCTCGTTTTGTTTGTTAATTCTATGTGGCCGGGAAATGAATGGCACTCCGTCCGCCCCCCTGCGCAACCAAACCACCCACAAAAAGTACTAATAATGAATGATAAGGTTTTAAAAGGGCGGCGCCTCATTTTTTGCTTGGTAGTGCAGTGTGAATGAGTAAGATACAGAAGTATTTATAGAGATTTTTTTTAAGTGCTGCTGCTGCATAGATAAGGTCACTGGGAAAGACTATAGTTCTTCTGTTATAATGACAATGTATCATTTGCATAAGTGCATCAAGGTTATCAGTAGGAGGGTTGAGAAGATGAAGTCACCACCACCACCACCGCCGCCGCCAAGGGGACTCCTCCTACTCCCAGACGAAGACGCCACCAGAACGGAGTGGTTATTGTAGTGGAGTGAAAGTAGGAGAGAAGAATCCCAAAATTCTCCAGCAGGAGAGCCCGTCGCGGATGTAAGTACGACCCCGTCCCAGTCCTGATAAGCATACGCCACCACCACCAGAAAAGAAAGAGAGGAGCAGAGTCAGATAAGGTTAGATAAGCAGTAAATAATTGCCAGTGTTTCGTTTCTTGCGGGTTTGTTACATTTTTTGCACTGAAAAACAAGAAATGCGAGGTGCAAGAAACTGTAAGAAAGTGCAGGAAATCTGCGCCATCGAGCCACGCGCAGTACGAAGTACATCGGCAGGGCGTAGTTTATTGCGTCTTGCATTTCTTGCAGGTCAAAATACTCGCAAAAAACACTTTCTTCCCGTTGTTTCTTGCAAGTGGTTACATACTTGCACCCGATCGAAACACTGATAATTGTCAAGCACACGAGACACCCCCACCAAGGAGGACAGAGATTCATACATACACTCCACCGTGACTCTTATTAAGATAGACTCCATAACCATCGTCAGATTTGTCAGAAATTTGTGAGAGATTTGCATACATAATAATTTTCATACCAAGCTTCTTTCCAGCGTGACATTGAGGGACGTGGGCCCGGTCGGTGTCACTCCAAATTCCAACTCTCGAGGAGCATAGTTTTCTGCAAAGGCCTGTCAAAATCGTAGCGATTTTGTCAATTACTGAACTAACTCAACTTTTCGGAAATAAATAAAATGTGTCATGCCCCACCTCTAATACGTATCTACCGGGGAGGAGGACTCGCCAAAATTCGCCATGTCGAGTAGTTTTAAATCCCAAGTCTCTGTCTTTAATTTTCAGCGTGGCACCCTCGATCGGATTGCCAGCCTCGTCCCGGACAAAACCTCGCACACCGCGATGAACTTCGCCAAGGAAGCGCAACAAAGACTAATGCAAATTTAAATAAATTTAAAAAATCATCAAAATTTACCTCGTCGCCCCTCACAATGGAGAACTCGCAGCATATTCTCTCCCATTTTGACCAAACCATCACAAATTTAATTAGAATGAAATTAGCAAAAGACACGGTCTCCAATGGACACGTTTGGCAGAGATATTTGCATCAGAAGAGGAGGAAAAGCACATCAAAGTTGATAAATTTTACACTTTCGAAATTTACTGCGCGTTTTCTCCTCTTCTGATGCAAATATCTCTGCCAAACGTGTCCATTGGGAGATCGTGTCTTTTGCTAATTTCATCCTAATTAAATTAGTGACAAATTGATCCTAGTTTGGTCAAAATCGGCCGGGATTGTCGTCACTCACATGCTTATTCTCCTGCCAATATCTGGGAAGTTCTGCAGCCACGGGGTACTTGCAGCAGGAGATTTCGAGCGTGACTTCCATGCAGCCGTGCCAGACGTAGTTGTAGTCCTGCATTCCTCCGAGGAGGGGGTACCACTTGGCCCCGTTGGTGACACCGTCCTTAAATCCGGACTGACCCTTGCACGGCCGACCCGCCGCCATCCGTTTGTTTGCGCCCGCATACACGAGGGCCAAATGCTTAAACGTATCGTCATCCGGGGTCAACGATTGAGCGGAGGCGAGACTTTGGAACACTGGAAAAGAGTTAATTTTAGAGTTAATTGGGATGCATATAAAAAGTGAGGAATATGAGACTACATACGCATACATACATGGGATTAAGGGTGAGCTTCTTGGTGTGTAGTTAGCTAACTAGAACTAACTAATATCTACGGACTAAATAAGCTGGAAGATAGATAAGCTATACTGTGACAAGCCATAGTGGATTTGTGTTAAATATACCCTGCTGAAGAAATGCGGACCCCAAACGCCCTGAAATTTATAGAGGCAGCCGTATACCAGTTATTTTTAACGTCCGTTGCGTCGTCGTCGTCAGTCAGTCGTTTCATGTGCAACAAGGAGTACGTATTTATATAGATAATAACAATTATTATAATTTTTTAGCAGGTAAAATTAATATTGTGCAGGTTTTTTGATAAATATGTAAAATATCCCGCTTATCGTCGGCGTCGAATTAAGCGATTGAATATCAATTAATAAGTAATGCTTGAAACTTACGTGATTTTGGGGTGTTATCGAACGGATACGAAGCCACCAACGCACCCCCGTGAATATTCCCACTCAAGACGAACTGAATTTTCGAAATCCACTGTTTCACGTGCTCCGTTTCCGGCTGGGATTTGGCATTATTGGATTTAAAATAGTCTGGGAAGTTTCTATTGAGATCATACCCACGAGCGTTGTATCTGCGCGGAGGTGACATAAAACATAGCGGTAGTTAAGTAGTTTCCTCAATTTGTGGTTTTACTATCATCACCTCAATCGCTACGTATTATTCTGTTTCGCTTCCTGCGTGCGGGTTTGCTACATTTCTTGCACTGCAAAATGCAAGCCACGCAAGAAATGCGAAGGGCAAGAAAGTGCAAGAAATATAGCCACGCACAGAATTAATTAATTATCGCGGCGGGGCGTAGTTTCTTGCGCCTTGCATTTCTTGCTGGTCAAAAGACTAGCAAAAATAACACTTTCTTGCCATCATTTCTTGCAAGTGGTTACTTTCACCCGAAACACTGGTTCTGCATAAAGTATTACCTGCCCTGACCGCCTTCGCACGTGCCCTCCTTCGCCACCTCGAACCCGTCCGGATTCATACTGGGCATAATGTGAACTCGAGTATTTGTCAGGAGCCAGCTCACGTAGTCGTCCCCTTCGTAAAAACCTTCCACCAGGTACTACAATTATCCAGCAATTAGTTAACACAACCACACCGATATAACCAAGCATTGCGAAATATTACCTGCAGCAAATGGAGCATAAGTTCCCTCCCCACGGCCTCGTTGCCATGCATGTTGGCGATATATTTGACATTGGGGACGCCCAGGGTGTGCTTGTAGGGGGACGTGGAGACCACCATGACCCACAACTCGCGCCCCTGCACGCTCCTCCCGATCGAGTAGAGGGCCGTGATGTTGGGATAAGCCGCGTTCAAGCCGCGCAGGAAGGAGGTCATCTCCTCGTAATCGTGGTAACTAAAGTCCAGCGAGGGGGGAGAGGTCGACCTCTTGACCATTTTGTGAGACGATATCTGCGTCGCCCAGGGGTAGCCGCCTGTCGGAAAAGTTAACCATATGTGTCAGTACTTGACAATGTCCAATATGTCCCCCGATATCATCTCCCCATGCTATTTGAACCCGTCCCCATCCCCCATCCCACAATGTTAATGTCCCCGCGGCTTCCGCAGCCATTAGTCTGACCACTTAATGCTGATGAGCCAAGTGACCTTGACGACTTACCCAGTCTCCCCACCGCGGATGGGACAGCCTCCTCTCCCCGGATGTACTGGACGCAGGTGAGGTAGATGTAGAAAAAGGCCACTACCAACATGCTCACGTACCACATGGCAGGTTTCATCCTGGAATAGAGAGGAGGAACGAATGGAATCTGACCACCACAGGAATTCCCAGTCTCACGAGTGTGTGTGTATGCTATCTCTCTCTCCAAAAACCTCGTAGTGGCCAAGGCGCCTAAGATGACGATTAATTATGACGACGCTTCTGTGTGTGACGTGCTTCTTGCCTTTTGTTAGTGCCACACCCAAGGGACAAAGAGCAACTGTTTGCTAAGTATACAACACTACTACGATTGACTACCACAACTGCCCCACTTCCGCCTCGGCACACAGTGACTGACAGCAGCAGTACTTCTCGTTCTTTTACAGCTGAGGCAAATGCAGATCATTGCGATCATTGCATGCATGTCTACTCTTCAGATGTTCAGATGATGACGAGGGAGAGGTATCTACGTAGGATTGGAGGTCGGGTGTTGTGGTTGTGTGTGTGTATGCATAGCGGTCGGTGGGCTGCCCTAAGGCACCAAGAGATAACTGTAACGGTCAGGGAGCGTCCACCCAAGTTTCACCGGTTACGCAGACAGGGTGGGATCCTCCTGTCCCGCAAAATCCAGGGGTGGATGGTCCCACGATAGTAATAATAATAACAATCGTAATAATAATGCACGTACTTTTTAAAATCCATTCATTTTCTGGTCCACTAATCCACCCTCAACTCAACTGTGTGTGTGTACGTATGTGTGTTACTAAACTATAAAACCAGATTAATCTAGACTAGAATGTGAGACCAAGCCTAGCCTTGCAGCTTTTTTGCTGGCCTGCATTTTGTCAATGTCTTGTCGACGGAGAGGGTAGGAAGGATAACGTAATAATAAGGACTTTCTGGTGACATGATGATGATCTTGTCATCAAACAAAATCCCACCGGTCCGCAAGGACAAACTCGGTGTTGCGACACGAGAAGCTAATGACACTGCCTCCTGGTCCTCAGTGCTTCGTTTCCTGCGGGTTTGCTACATTTCTTGCACTGCAAAGCAAGAAGCGTGAAAAAATGCAAAGTGCAAGAAACTGCAAGAAATATGCTATCGTATGAACTATTTATAGCGGTGGGAAGTAGTTTCTTGCATTTCTTACAGGCCAAAATAACTGAAATTGACAGTGTTTCGGGTACAAGAAACCATTTTCTTGCACCCAGTTATTTTTTGTAAGTGGATACTTGCACCCGAAACACTGATGGTCCTGCACGATTCCTATGCTATGCTTCTTGGATGGATTGGTGGGTGGGTGTGGTATGAATTTATGTGTGATGCTTATAATTGATAAGTTGACTTACCACCACCACCACCACCACGAAGGGGACGACTTGGTCACCCTCATGACGATGATGACGACACAGAGCTGCTCCTCCGGCCGATGATGATGATGATGAATGATATGCCACTCACTCCAAGGCCACGTCTTGTGTCTTTTCGTGTATGTCCTGTCCTCTTCTCTGCCTATCTATCGTCTCGTCTGGGCGAAAAAGGATGATCGAATTGGGATGACATTTCGGATCGATAATTTCCAGATGGGGTGAGATGAGATTGTTTGAGACCCAAGCACTAATGAAATGAGCAAAGTCTCACGTCGTGTCTAAAAACCAGGGCGAAGATCACTTTCCAGCCATCATAGCTGGGCTATGGTCAAGTCATCCATGGGGCACAGCTACTAAGCCGCAACGGTCATAATTGAAGATTTTGAGGAATTCTTACGCATTTTAAACTAATACGAGAAAATATCGTAACTTTTAGTGGAATGAAGTACATATGTACACAATTTGCCAGAATTTATTGGGATACGGGCCAATCTTAATTTCAATTCTTATTGTTTACCAAGGTCATATATTACTAATTATACTCAGCCAAAACTCACTCACTTCCTGGGAAAGATCTGCTGTGTATCAACTGTCATCATCAATGTCTATACTACTTCCGTCGGGGGTAAATAGGATGAAGGCAAATACAAAAAATTCATGCACTTTTATAAATTCCCAAAATAAATTCCCATTTTTGGCCATCATTTATTGTCCAATATTTATTTTCATAAATATTTCATAATTGATTGAAACGAGTATGTCGTTCTATCAATGCATACTTGCAGCCATCAATATATTGGTAAGTACTGCTACATTTATTTAAATTATATGTACCCGTACCTTACCGTAACCTACCTCACAACTAATTTTACATGTTTGATGGCAAATTTTTAATAATTTATCACAATAATATTAACTACAACTTACGTGCATATAACTCAAGAAGGCGTCCTATCCAGCTACTCAAATAGATATCTTAATATCGCTTACCATCATCATAATTGTCGTTTATCACTATTTTGTGGACATGCATAACATTGAAATTAATCATTTAGTAATATTTCTGACCTTATCGGCTAGCTATAAATAGACACACTTGATTTTTGACTGAATAAAAAAGAGAGCAACCGATTTGTTGCAATTGAAATGGCCCAATAATGTAATGCTGGCTGATTTTTCTAAGGCGAGACCCAAACGTAACCATGCACCCAAAAAAATACGTGCATGGTTACGGCGAAGCCATAGTATGCAGTTAAGTGCCCACCTCAAAACAGTCAGATAAGATTGTGAGAGAACCATACGTCATAGAGACATGCGGTTTCGACCAACGGGTAGTAAATTCTTTGTAGTATTATTTATAGATCTCTGGGCTTAATCGGTTCATACCTTCATGGTGTAATTCTCGGTTTAGTGACTTTTTTTTCTGTATCTCAAAATATTCCGCTGAAAGTGAAAAATCGGCAAAGGGGAATCGAAAGGGCTTAAAAAATTATTAAGATCATTCTTTAGGGTCATGAAAATCGGATGCAAAATGACGAAGTTATGGAGGTTTGAAATTCTTAAAATTCAGTTACACCCATAGCAACTATAGTAAAGAAATTCTTTATATGTATGTGTAAATGATGGCCCGAGCCAGGGCTTATATAATCGTCACGTCCGTCTGTCTGTAAATTTGTAATGGCTCGTAATGGAACAATATGAATTAAGTAAAATCGGAAAGATATTCATCTGGAATGACCCGAAAGGATTTATTTTAATCGTCGTATCAAACCGCAATTTATTACATATGCTGCCAATTGCTACTAATGTAAGAATGTGAATTTAAATTAGAACCATTAGTATTTATTTTAAAAATATTGATATGCATTTATAATAAAATTTCATTGAAAAAGTCGGATTGGGTGATAATTCCAACCTTTCGCTGACTCGGGCTATACCAAGTCTGCACTGTAGGTTTTTAGTGACGGAGTTAAAAAATTGTTCACTTAAAAACCCCAAAATAAATAAATTAAAAAAAATAAAACTAAGGCGAGAGGCGCTATTAAAAACAAGAAACAAGCCCTCCCACCAACACCCCCGTCTCGCCGTGGCCACATTAATATTTTTATATCTGGGGGGTATAATCACAATTTATGATTCAAAGTTTGAATTTCAAACCTTTAACTACTAATGTAAACTGCATTTAAAATCGATATATAGTACAATCTTATATTGCACTGCACTTTTAAAACCTATTACCTGTTCTTACGTTAATTTCAATTTAAACATGCAGTCTAGTATTAATCAACAGAGTCCGGATAAATATATTCTTAAAAACGCCGATACATCCCAGATAACAGGTCGCTATGAATTCGCTTAGAGAATTCGCAGAGAATGTCGCGTTAAAACAGAGAACTCGAATTCTCTCAGATTTCGTTATTATTCTCGTATCGAATTCGCATCGAATTCGGTAATTATTCGTATCTAAATTCGATATTACGCTCATTTCAGAATTCGTAATGAATTAGACTCGAATTCTCAGAGAATTCTTCTATCGAATTCGAAACGACTTCACTATGAATTCTTAAAGGAATTCGCTGTTATTGTAGTGAGGAATTCTCCCCGATTTCGATAGGGATTCTTCTTACAGGAATAGGAGACTATAAACTGTTCGCCTTGAATCTCGAATTCGTAAATAATTCTTAGAGAATTTACTGTGATTTCTCTCTTTCACGCTGTTATTGTATTTTTAAGTAATTTTAGCTGCCACATTCAAATCTATCCTCATGGGAAGGAGACGACTTTTTCAGTTGAGTGCTCGCTACAAAAGAAGACTTGTAAAAACACCAAGTGAAATTTTCGAGGAAAATTTAAATAGTGACCTAGTCCAGGCCGAAAGGGAAAACATTTATTCAGAACAAGTGTTCGAGGAAGATCTGGAAGAAATTGAAGTCGGAAGTAAGTTCAGCTGAAACTATTAGCTCAGAAAGTGAAGGTGAAATTGATACTTTTGATATTAGACATAGTATCCAAAATTGATCCCTTGAATTTACAATTCCTCATAATGCAATCTTATGCAACACTCTAAAAGATTTTAAAAATATGTTAATCTCAGATGCGGTAGCAGCTCACCCTAGGACTCCAAATCATACAGACGAGGGCACAGTTGACGAAGAAATACAAAAATCTCTTAAGAAAGTCGCAGATAGAGTTGGGAAGCGTATGAGGTACAAATATATACTATCGATAATAACTGTTGCAAAAGATTTTGGGAATAACATTAGTATATTTTCAATAGGAAGTGACTTAACATCGCGGCCAATTTCACTACCAGGGTCATCTGATTATTCAACTTATGTCTATTTTAATAGAAACAGTTATGTATATTACATAATATTTAGAATAAATAAAATAAACTATAAGCTGGATTAACTCGAAATATAGGAGAAATCGTATCGATTTATTACTTAATTCGCAGTGAATTCGTATAGAAGTCGCATTAAATTCGTGGAGAAGTCGCATTAAATTCGTGGAGAAGTCGCATTAAATTCGTGGAGAAGTCGCATTAAATTCGTGGAGAAGTCGCATTAAAGTCGTGGAGAAGTCGCATTAAATTCGTGGAGAAGTCGCATTGAATTCGTTTAGAAATCGTTATAAACTCTTACATGTTCATCGAATTCAAGACGAAATCGCGAAGACTTACCGGCGAAATCGATATACGATTCTCCATCGATTCCCTGTCGAATCGGCGGACATTTCCCTTCGATATCTCCTCGAATTTATCTCGAAAGTTGGAAATTCGAGGCGAATTCGATATCGATATCAAAGCGAATGTAACATCGAAACATAAGAGAATTCAGAGCGAATTGTTATCTGGGATTTATGTAAAATGTTTAATAAAATCGAGAAATATGTATAAAAACATTTTTTTAATTAAAGATTTTTGATTAAGGAAAATCTATTACCAGAACCGAGATCCTAAAGTATCAAGTCAATCGGTATTGTTGTTGAAAAAGTTTGGAAGATATACATACCCGGAGTCTATTCATCAACCTTCGTACAAAAAATGAAATATTTACTTCTTAAAACCAACTTTTAACGTAGGCAATCATGTGATTAAATTCATTCTAAATTTGCATTCAGAAATTTCAGAATTAAGCTAGCTGGTCTGGTAAACGAGTTAAATAAACAAGCTTTGGTATTTTGATTTCCGACATTTGTGTGACAAGCTTATGACACTTTCATGAAAATGACATGAACCCATGTTGGCATATGTATCACATTATTGGTTTTTTAAATTGTGTATAATGCAGGAAAGAATTTCAAAAAATAAAATTGTGGTTACACCCCCCAGCTATAAAAATATTAATGTGGCCACGGCGAGACGGGGGTGTTGGTGGGAGGGCTTGTTTCTTGTTTTTAATAGCGCCTCTCGCCTTAGTTTTATTTTTTTAATTTATTTATATATACTATTGTAGTATTGAATTGTGATCAATTTGCCGTCAACTTTCCATCTTAAAGTAGAAATTTCTCACTAATTTTTTATTAATACAATCTGGATTAATTTATGTATACATAGATAATAATATGCAGATTTTTAGTTCAACATATTTAGTGCTCTTGATATAATAATATGGCTGCTGTATATTTACATAGGTTTGTTTTTGCTGACAAGTTTTTTATATTCTTCGGTCAATTTTTAATTGTAATTGAACAACTTTCTCCATTTATTCTTCAACACAACAAGTTCATATATCATTATCATAGTCACAAGAGGCAACAGTTTGCATGTACGTATTTCTATATCTTTAGACGATAAACAATCATGGAGATGCGTACATTCTATAATTTGCGGGAGGGACCAGTTAGATTTATCGTAATTACTTGATTTACCTCATTTTAACTTTTTTCCCCTTAATCTCAGTCAAATTAATTGTGCGGTGGACTGTCCTTAACATGTTTTTAGGGTAGAAAGGGGATGGAAAGTTGCCAAATGTTAAAATTACAAGTACTCAAAACGAAATCGTAAATTAATTTTAGAGGCTTTTAAGGAGCTATGTTTTAAAGGTACTGTAATGTGTACTGGCACTCAAATCTGTAATCAAAATGGGCATATTTCGAGAATACTAGTTGTCTCCATCCTGGAACTGGAACCAGCATGAGAGCTGATATCCATTTGTGAGGAGTCTATGCTTCCCAATTCCATGGGTCGGGCAATGGAGGACTCCTCAGAAATACACATCCCTGGATCAATAGCAGAATTGTCCAGCAGAGTAGAACTCAGCGGTTGGTTTATATATGACCTGGGGTGGGGACAAAATTGTTTGAACATGAATAATTACAGCGATTTTACAAAGGTATAATTATAATTGTGAGTGGCTTTGACAAGTAGTAGACAGGTAGATTAATGGTGTGGTAGTCATACAATTGTATATATTCCTATTGAATTAATGCTTGACAATTATACAAATTATACAAATGCCACAAAATACTTTTTTAATTGTGCAACAAATTAAATGTAATTCAAATAGCAAAATTACTAAAAATCCCATGATTTGACACAGTGGGGAGGACAAGATTTATTTTGTAAATTAGGAAAGAGTCAGACCATGCTTCCAGACTATTATGCTCATCAAAATCGATCCAATTTATTAATAATAATCAGATTAACAATTATCTTCAAAGAGACGAAGCAATTAAGCAATATCGACTACTGACTAGCAACAAACATCCATTCCTATACATCCATGGGTCCAAATATCTCTGCCAAACATGCCCATTGGGAGATCGTGTTTTTCGCAAATTTCATACTAGTCACTAGTTAAATTTGTGATCGATTGACACTAGTTTGACCAAAATCGGAGAGCATACACTGGGAGACCTCCATTGTAAGTAAATCTCATTGCTAGTGTAGAACAACGCCTTTACAATAAGTAGCATTATAAATACCATGCACTCGAGGTGTGGATGAGTTGCAGAAAATTTATTGAGGATGAACAATAATAATCCCAGGAGAGAGGAAATCCCATGGACGATGACAATACATACTTCTTGGCACCACATTATGCACACAAGTATTATACTCATTTCATACATTATTAGAAGGCTTATCATTCTGGCGTATCATTTTTATTGTTTCTTTTCAAAATATCAACAATCCACAACCACCTCCACCACTCAGAGACAAAGGCTGATTTTTTTGCGGTATCATCATCATCCCCACATCTACTTAATTATTATTATTAAATAATTCAATGGAATGATGTGTCGAGTATTAAATAATTTACTTGGAATTAAATTATTATTACTATTTGCGAGATGGATGATGAAATTTTGCCAAACCAAAATGGTATCAGTTTAGTAATCAATTTGGTGATGAATAGAATTTGATGATGATGACGTTAAAATAATGTGGAGAAGCTCAGCTAATAAGTAGCAAAAATTAAAGTTAAAGTTAAGCAGACCACCTTGGCCCAAAAGTGCATACAAAAAGATATTTCTTTTAATGTGGGAACGAACGGGTTGAACAAAAATAAACTTGAACAATTTACGATATTCTCAAACCTTTCATATTTTTCTTTTATTTATTTATCGAGATGGAAGAAAGACAGTAATTCAGATCGATCACAGCTTGAAGAGTGGTACAAGGAGAGTGAGTTGTACAGGATAGGATGAAAAACTGAACCAATTAGTTTTACCATGTACCTGACTTAAAAAAAAGTGGCAAGAAATTAATGTGCAGAAAAATTTGCTGAAAAAAAGCCCAATTTCTTGTTCAGTTGCTTGTCCAATTTTTTATAATTAAGCTGTCGGGACAATTTCCGTGGTGGAATCTTTCTTCAAAATGAGTGGTTCTTTTGTCGACTTCAACACGGCGATGCCTTCCTTTGCGAGATCTGCTAATTTATTGTGGTCTGGTTTGGACCCTGGCGCCGCGGTGGGAGCGTTCGGATCACGGATAATTTTGACACCGAGATCCACCTCGAATCTGGCAATTTCTTCGTCGGTGAAGGAACCCTTGCCAAACTTGGCGACCGCATCGTCCCACTCTTTCGGGTAATTGGTCTGGAAAAAGTTGATCAGTTTGCCGGCGTGAGCTTTCTGTTCGTCGTTACAATTCTCGCACTGGGTGCGAAGCCAGGTGGCGATGTTGCGCTTCAAGTATTTTCCGATGGTGTCACCTAGTTAAAAAAAAGTGTTGTACAAAAATTCAATGAGATTGACAGTTTTTCTGGTGCATTTACAAGAAATAGCGGCAAGAAAGTGATGTCTTGCAGCTATTTTGACCTGCAAGAAATGCAAGGCGCAAGAAACTATGCCCCGACGCTATATGCTTCGTAGGCGCGTGGCTGGATGGCGCATATTTCTTGCACTTTCTTACACCTCGCATTTCTTGCTTTGCAGCGCAAAAAATGTAGCAAACCGGTAAGAAATTACCGATACACCGGTAATTAAATATTCAAATCATGACATACATGGTCCATCGTAGATGACACATTTCAATTGAAATTGGACCGCTTTGGCATTCTGGAAATGAAATTAGTCATTCATGATAAGAAAACGAAAGTGTACATAATTTTATAGTATGTAATTTACCCTCAAATAATTTTCAATATTGACATTTTGGAATTCTCTCGGAAGGCCGGGAATTGCTCGGCCGGATGCAGAAGCTTCGGCCGATTGTGGTCGTGCATTTACTGCTCCGATGATGCAAGCGCTAAGGACCAAGAGTGCGACCGGCGTCATTATTATTATGCAAATTGGGGACGACGACGACGACGTTGCAAATATCTGTTTCTGTGTCGAGGAGGAAGAAGCAAGTGCGTGGGAGGTGGAAGGAGGCTGCACCTTTTATACCTGGCTTGACTAAGGTGACGACGAAGGAGAAGAAGCTACCTCAGTTTTATTTCTATTTCTAGACAAGAAGAAGATTTGTGTACACGTCACACCCACCCATTCACCAAGAATAAAGGATAAATAAATCAGAATCACACACATACCAAATCAACGAGAGAACATTTAACTGCACTAAACTGGTAAATAGAACATTTGGATAGATAGCTTTTGTACTCTGCCCTGCACTCTCAATTTTTTGCACATACATAATACGATTCTTGGTATTGTGAAGGGTTTGTGGGAACCCCGGCGTCTTGATGACTGGTCGAAATAGGAATAAAAATGTGTATAAAATATACACAATGCATTCCGATGTATGAATCCAATCCAGCCAAGAAGATTTAAATACACAATAAAAATTTAATGAATTGAATGAGAGGAGAATGCAGGCAAATCGAAATCATGATGTGCATTCTTCTCGCAACAACAAAACTATGCAACCTCCACCAAAATCAGAATCATGCAGCTACCACCACCACGACCAGTCAGCCCGTTTGTCCCCCCAAGGCCATCCCAACAATACACGTACACCTCATCCCCACAGAGTCAAAAGCTGAATAATGAAGGGCATACTATTCATAAGAAAGCCTCGGCGTGGCCTCTGCAAAATAAAGCAAGTTTTTATGCCCCTTCTGGTACAGAAATATCGACCACCACCACCACCATCACCACATTTACCGTAATTAACTAACCTAACCCAGCAAGTAGCAAGCAAACTCGACCCCTCTCCTTCACCTTTGTTGCTAAACTGCAGTCCTCTTGGGGGTGAGGGCAGCGTAGGTAATGCACAGTCATGCAGGTAGTGGCCTCACGTAATAATTCATCGTCCACGTCCACCCTCTGCCTCGATCATGACCGACCAAGCGACCCTTACGTTCTTGCTGAGATGACCACCAGTCACTTTTACTTTCAGTTCCCTTCCGCAACCTCGCTCACTCGCAACGTCCCAACCGACCTGCCTCCCACCGCTCGATTTCGCATAATATTAAAATCCTTTCGGTGGCCTTGAATCAAATATTCCCCGGAAATCGAAGGACGGCACGAGTTTGACGCCTCCCACGTCAACACGCACGCACATAAATAACGGCAAAGTACGAGAGTGATTTGGAAAAAATACTATTTTGTTCCAAATTTTCTACGTTTTTGTTCCTAAAACTGTGCTAGGATTTGGATCCCTGTGTGAAGTGGGGAACGCAGCAATATTCTCAGGAAACTAAGACCTGATAACCAGAAAAGGTAAAAAAAATAAAATAAAAAAATAAAAAATATTTTGTGCAACTCTTGCTCCAATAGTTAGTTTGTGGGGTGGTTAGTTAGTCTTCCGGGGGTGTGGTTGCGTAATCGAGGCCTTCTACACACAACATTTCTCAACAGTCAACCAACGACATGCACCCATTCATTTAGTGTACGTACAGTAACCCCATAGTTGCATGACGACTCGTCCATTGCGCAAGTTTTAGGTTACGTGACGAGGTGACGTATCGTATCCCAATGTTTCGCTGGTCTTGGTCAAGAAGAAGAAGAAGTGGAAGAAAAAACTTATGGAAAGTGGTCAAGTGGTCAGCCACTAGGGGCGAAAGTGGTCCAACCGGTATCCTGGGAAAGTATAGGAACGCGTCTCACTCTCGTTTTTCTTTTTGCAGATATTAAAAGATGCAGCTCTCCTCATCAGCATGGGCGGCGGCCTTTGTGGCGCTAATGTTGGCATGCTCCGTCGTGCTGGCACACCCACTCGGAAAGGAAGCCGAAGCGAGCCAAGACACCGAGACGGCCGCCGCCGCCGAGAATGGCAAGGAGTCAAAGGTACATGCATACAAATAAAATTATTAAGAAATGCACAGCCGTGACGACGCATTAAAAAACTAATTGGTCCTTTTAAGTTTACTTAATTTACTTATAATCAAGTCAAGTCATGGTTCTTGGCTAGCGAGCAATTAGTCTTGTCGTTACGTTTCGTTTGTTCTCTCTCTCTCTCTTGAAAAAGTTCACTAGTGAGCTTTATGCAAAAACCACATTTTTCTTGTGTACATTTACTTACTCATACGGTGTGCATATGTACATACCACATTTTATTATTTGTGAGAGTTAGTGATCGTTTCCTTCCTTGCTTCCTTCCTTCGTTTGAATGAGAGTGAGTGAATGTGGAGTAATACTGCTTCCTTCCGTCGGTGATATGATGTGAGAGGGACGTGATTACCTTACGTAATCATTTTTCGATAACTTCCTCTCTTACTCTGACTGACTCAATCCTTGGTCCCACGCTCTCGAAAATCTTGTTTTTATTTACAATATTTTCATTCAGCGTGCATGAAAAAGTACACAACTTACTTATGTAGTAGTCTCAAGTTTTGTGTGTTTTTGTTAAGAATAGGAATGAATGAAATGAGTGGCGACGTAGTATTTACTGCCAAGCGGTTTAAACAATGTATGCATCTGACTGATCAAAGATATGTGCAATAATAATGACGTGATGATGATAAGGAATTATTAACGTAACCGACATACACACAACTTACTTGTTTCTCATTACGTTGACTTTACTTTATCACTATCAGGTATACGCCGACATGCTCCAAATACTTCAAGATGTGGAAAATAGCCAAGCACAGCTTCAAAACGTTTTAAAAACGACGGCGACGACAACAAACACGGACGCCGACCGACGAGAGGACACCGTACAAACTGCAGCGGTCGCTGACTCCACCGCGGCAGGAAACACGCCAGCGGTCGCGAACTTGTTAAACATGGAACACATCGTGAAAGCGCTTGAGGTAGATAAGCAAGCGGACCACCGATCAAGTGGACAGACTGACCGTGACGAAAAGGCGTGACTTCCGACATGAGAGACGATAATGACTTTTATTTATTTTTAATTAATGACGAATTTAATGTTAACGTGATATACATACATTTTATAATTATGATGACGTATATTTATGAGACGTGACTCGTGCACATTTTGCTATGTAAATACGACAACAACTTCCGACCGGACGACAGGACTGGACTATTTTGTGTCGTCTCGTGTTCAGTATTTGACAAAAATTCGGGATTGGTTATGATTTATGAATTTTTTCAGAGCGTCGCATCCACCTTGTCGAAAGGATCGAAAGGACTGACGGCAGATGCTTCTTCAACGGACGAAGCTGTCCTCAGAAACGAGCGTGACTCTGGTTACGGGGTTCCACAGTCGTCATACGTATGTCACCCACCATAAATATGTAAAGGTCATGTAGAGGTCAAGGAGTTAAGTGTCATGTATGTGACGATGATGATCTAGGGTCCCAACACCGTGGCAGAAACACCCAACAACTTTATCAACGTTTTCTCTCAAGCAGCCGCCAACACGGTCAACTTTGCGACACAATTGCTCAACAGTTTGGTTGGTGTTGCCGCCAACATTTTGCAGGTAAGAATAGCGCAAAACGTGTCGAATATATGTCGTCAAGCATGGTGTCATCCTTTTGCAGGGAACCGTCTCCACCTTGCTCAGCCTGCTCAACGCCAAGGGCCAAATAGTCGGCGCCGTTGTGCAATCCGCACCCCCAGTTCTGGCCTCCGTCACTCGAACGGCGGGTGACGTGTTGGCCGCAAAGGCTCGCATTTTCGGCGCAGTGACGCAGGTTGGTGCCGCCGTGGCAAACTCGTTCGGCAGTTTGGCCGCGAACGCAGCCGCGGCTAAGGCAAACGCTGCCGCTAGCGTGGCCGCAGTCGCGGGTGGTGGTGGAGGACTTGGACTTGGTGGAAACAATGGGGGATGGGCGGCACGGAAATGAACAAATTGACGACCATAACGACTATACTAATGCATCGCGACGATCATCATGACCATGAAGTCGGGACGATGACATTTGTACAACGACGACTGCACTATTTACTACTAAAAAAACCAGAGGAAATACTCACTATATTTTTTTTGTTTATTACGAGCTTGTATGGTTATGTTGTGGATGTGTTTTTTTTCTATTGTTTTTTTTTGTTTATTATTGTTTTCAACGGTAAATATAATTAATTATATTTGTAGGGGTGCATAAGTACTTAACTAATTTTACGATGTGCACCACTATTCACTTGGTGGGCAGACTTTATACTTTTTTTATTTGTTATGTTGAATAAATGGGAAAGACTTGAGTGTAGCGAAGAACATGATAACGCCAAACTTACTTTAAATACGCTGTACCTTAACGCGACTACCTTAAATAATTAACTTATCGACGCCACCAACCAACCACTGAGACAATTAAGAATTTAATCTCTTATTTAATTAACTTATTTATTATTTTTTTCTATTTATTTTCACTCTAGTCCGCAGTGAACTTTGCCTCTCAGTTGGCGCAAACGGTGACGACGACCTTTTCCAGCCTGTTCAATGGACCCAACGCCATAAACTTTAACGCCCTCGGACGTCGCGACTCGGATGGGAGTGCGAGCAGCGGGATTGCAAATGTATTTGCAGCAGCAGCTGAGTCGAAAAAGCTTGTCTAACTAACCACACCCACTAATTAATAAGTCGTCGACTCCCTTATTCCTCCTACTAAGACTACCACTACTAACTAAATAAATACCACTAAAAAATAATACATAAGCTAATACATAATACGTAATGCTAGTCAACCCTCTTGTCGTTCTGATGACTCTCATGTAATTAATAAAAAAATAATACTCACACCAATTAACTAACTAACCAACTAGCTTAACATGCTGAATAATCAATTAATCTTGGTCTCCAGTTTAATCCCACTCGTAAATATAGATCTTCACCTGCTTGAACTATTTATTTATTGCGAACTCTATTCTAATTTGGATTTCTAAGCTCCACGCCGCCGATAGTGACATGGCGTGGAGCTCTGTATAGATCGCTCAATACGAATCCCGAGTAGAAATCATTGCGTCTTCTGCAGTAATCAGCAAAAGCTCGATGCATATTGCATTCGGCGTATTTTTTTCTACATAATCCTACCGAAAATTTCTATCAGCTTAATTCTGCAGAACGGTACTTGCATAATTCTGCATATTTTTCTGCTCAAATCGATCTGCATAAAGTTTTTCTGCAGAAAATCGGGCTAAGTTTGTGTATGCAGGAACGCCGTTCAAGTTTTTACTTGGGACCCTCTCTTAATAAAAGTACCACCCATTGTATTTCTCCTACTAATCAAGTAACCACTACTAATTTTTGTTATTTATTTACTACCCCCATTAATTCCTCACGTATTTATGTCCCAGTCTCGCTCACCGCTCTATTTTTTTCTTGTCGCTTTCACAGCTAGGTCAAACCATTGTGAGTTCGCAGCTCAACCTGCTGAACGGAATTCTGTCGCCATTCGTCAACGGGGGGAGGAGTGGTTCCTCGTCGTCGTCTTCGTCAGGCTCACTGAACCCATTTGCCGCCCTGTTTGGCGGTGGGAGTGGTTCCAACCCGTTGGCCGCTCTTTTCGGCGGTGGAAGTGGATCCAGCCCACTCGCCGCCTTGTTCCCATCTCTCAGTCGGTCACGTTCCTCTGCCAATTCGAATTCTGATTCGTCCTCTTCATCAGAATCTTCCGAACCCAACTTCCGCATCACGATTGGATCGGGTGGAAGCAGCGGGATCGGGAGTAGCAGCCCCATCAATGTCCCCACCGAACCGGACGAGGAGATCGAGCAGGACAAGGAGACCAAGTAGTTTATTTATATATTTAAATAGATTATGAATTGTGAACGGTGATGAATAGGCCAAATCCACGAAGAAAAACTCAACTATTATATTTTTTACTACGAGAACTCACTCGCATAAAGATAAGACTTTTATTTTTTATAATGTACGCACAGGTTTTATTTTTGCTAGTAATTATCATTATTTTGATCATTATTAGTATTGTATTATTTTAATAAAATATTGTGACGATAATATAGGAAATGGTGATATTGTGATATTGAGTGAGTGACGATGCATTGCGCAACTTTGGACTGCAAATCCGTGAAGTTTTTTTTGCATTCATTAATTAATATTTGTCGAGGAAAGAGATGGTTTTTGCGCCTTTGAGGATACCGCTGAGTGCTTCATTCTTGGCGTTGTTGCCTTCCACGAAGTTTGAGGAGGAGGAGCTCTGATATGGATAGACAAATAAAATTAGAATTGAAAGGTCGTCATCAGTGTTTCAGGTGCAAGTAACTATTTGCAAAAAATAACGGCAAGAAAGTGGTTTCTTGCAGGAATTTTGACCTGAAAGAAATACAAGACACAAGAAACTGCGCCATACTTGGTACGGAGCGTAGCTGGATAGCGCATATTTTTTGCACTTTGTTGCAGTTTCTTGCACCTCGCATTTTTTGCGTTGCTTGTTTTGCAAGAAATGTAGCAAACCCACAAGAAACGAAACACTGGTCGTCATGCTTTTATCTTTGATTATTATTAACGCTGACTTACCATATGAACCTGGACCGTTTGTTGGTTGTGGTGCTGCTGTTTCATCATGGGGTTATTATTTCCGTGTGGAAAGTAGACGGGTGGCGGTTTTTTCGGCGACCGGGGAGGATCTTTGAGTCTGAATGATTCCAGTGACTGCATATCCACGCCGGAAAGGGTGCGAGGCTTGTTGCCAGCGTTGTTGTGGTGTCGCGTGGGTGTGGGACTGGGTGAGTTTGAGTAGTCAGGAGATGGGCTTTCTGGTCGGACGGATCCGCCGCGTTGTGGAGGTGGGGGCGCTTTTCCTTTATTATTGGTCGTAGAAGTAGTGGTGGTGGTGATGGGACGATTTCCGGCTGAATTGCTACCTCCTGATCGCTCCTCAATTATGACTCGTTTGGGTTGAATAAGAGTGGGAATGGGTGGAGCTGGTGCCTTCTTGGTGGTAGGATTGTTGCTATTGCTGTTGATTGTAGTGCCAGTGGTGGTAGTAATAATATTGCTGCTATTGCTGCTGCTTCCAGGTCCCTGATGTTCCTGTTGGTCAGGAGCAGGCATCTGCAATAAATACATACATGAATGTACAGGGAGTGTACTTTAACGTACGAAGCGATGACTCATCATCACCTAAATCGTCAAAATCAAAACATTTTTAATCATTTCTCAGCTTTGGGAATTTAGTTTAAAACTCTGGACGACAAATTTGTAGTAATAATTTGATTAATAGGATGACGGTGAGTTTTTTACGTCAGTTTCTATAAGTTCCAACTTCTATGAGGGCTTCTTAAACTTGAGATCTGAGATCTCCTCTTCAAGAAGTGTCAAAATTTGGAGTGTACATTTTTGAAAGTAACGACTTGCTGCACAATTTTGTAGTCCTAAGTTTTAAAATAAATTCCTAGAGAGCGAGAATATGATTGAAAGTGTGCTGATTTTGACGATTTTAGCGAAGAGTCATCGAGTCCTACGTTAATTATTTAGGAGCAACTATGAGTGATATTTTTAAATTACTGGTGGTGGTGGTGGTGGCGACTTGCACCTGATTTCCCTTTCCGTTTCTGCACTTTCTTGATGTTGTCGCTCAATCCGGAGTTGGCGTTGGCGTACGATCCCCGCGACCCGCTGAGCTACCATTTGTCGCTCGTGGTCCAACTCCTTTTGGACGCGACGGGACCGAATCAGCTCTGCAGCAGCGGCGTCCTGCAAGGAAAATGAGGAAAGGTCACACTAATACGGAACCCAACTTGTCCTAATTGCACTCACCGCACTGTCGGCAGCACTGTCTCCACGCTGTTGAAGATCGGGTTCTCCAGGAGCGAACATTTTGCGATGGGCACGCTTAAATTCCTCGATCAACTAAAGGCATGAAAAATAAGAAATAAGTTAAAATGACAAAGTATCAATTAATTAGTATTTAATTGCGTTACCTGTTCATGCTGCTGCCTTTTTTCTACGTCAATCTGAGCATTGAAAAGAGTCCTTTTCGCCTCCACAGTGCCAGGTCGTGGCAGTCTTTCTCCATCTAATCCCACCTGATCGGTTTCATCCTCTCCGAGGGGAGCCTCACTTTCACGTCGCTACAAACGAGTTAATTCATAAACTATCATTTTAGTCTTGTCACAAGTTGAGCCAAACTCACTAACTACAATTAATAATTAATTAAATTCACCTCAACTCGCTTGAGAATTTCTTGGTTTAAGGCCCCCACCAAACTATTACTTCCCGTGGACTCAGCCCCAACCCCGTTTGACCCCCCACCATTTGCAACCCCACTTCCAACCCCCGAGTTCAACATGAGATGTCTCTTCTCTTCTTGAAACCGTCTCTTTTCTTCCTCCAGTTTGAGAGCCTCTTCCAACAAGCGACGCTGGGTTTCCTCCAGTTTGCGCCGCTCTTCGGCCAGAAGACGTTGCTCGTCACTGATAACATTTTTGTCCCCATTGCAGCCCCCACTGCTGCTGGTGCTGCTGCCCCCTTTGACCTCGATGAGGATGGTTTCCCTCTCCGCACTCCGCCACACCTGCTCCACCTCGTCCCACGCCATGCCCTGGTCCAAGTGCATGCTGGACGAGGAGGGGACGGGTCTCTGGTGCTGGTGGTGGTTTCCGTTCATCTGGTGCTGCTGTTCTTCTGAGACGCGATGCAGTCTCCGCTTCGACGACTCTCCGCCACCCCCACCGCCCTGATCCCCGTTCAGACTGGAAGCGGAAGAATTATAGCCGGAAGACGATTCTCCAGGGAAAAGGTCAGAGGCGACCCCTTTCAAAACGCGGAGGCGAAGTTGAGGACTCACTTTCAATTGTTGGACAGCCTGGAATGAAGAAAATGATTTTGTACTTCAAATTACAAAATTAACTGTATTCAGAATTCAGGGGTGACTAAAATACTTTGTCAAAATACAATGTTTTGAGCTCCTTCCTTCCAGAGTTTGGGTTTCCAGGGGTGTTACACCCACAAAAAGACGATAATCTGCGTCGAGAATACAGATTGTTGTACTCTTCGAGTGGATTTTCGTCTTTTTGTGAGTGCTACAATTTGGTAATACCGTATTTTGAAAAAGTATTTTGTTTACCCCTCTCATCTCAGAGTTGTTTTTTGCGTAGAAAGTTACTATATCTAGTAGCCTAAATAAATATAAATAAACCAACAAACCTCGGCGAATGGGACGTGTAGGAAAGAATGTCCATTGCAGGACAAGAGTTGATCCCCCGGACGAAGACCCGCCTCTCGCGCCACACCACCCGCTTTGGTCGACTGGACAAATATTCCCGGCCGCTCGACAGGACCTTTGCAAATGCTGGCGGAACAAAAATCAAAACTGAACTTCATTCTCATTAGAGTACAATAAGAGACAAATATTTCTTAGCTCACCAGCACCCCAATCCATTCCTCCCACTCATGTCGATGAAGACTTTGGCCTCTGTGGGGACCGAGTCTGGGAGCGAGTGGGAGGAGGTGTCCGAGAGGCGCGACATGCCCCGACTTCCCGACCCCGCTTCCCCTGCTTCCGCCCCACCGCACGGCTCCTGCTCCTCCACCAGCTTCCAACTCAGGGCGTCGCCAGCCTTCTCCTTCACCGGCAGCATCCCCACGCCTGCAATGGCAACAACATTATAAAACAACGCCGTGATCACACCCACACGATCCACACTCTTAGAAAACTGAGAGTAAATCATTACTCTACTGGCACGGTAATAACAAGAGAATTACGGTTCAGTAATGAAGAATTTACCATTCGGAAACAAACAACAACCAATTTGGTAGGAAGTTATTACCAAATCAGGGAGTATGTATCTGACCCTGCCAGATTTTTAACAACTGATTTTACTCACTTCTGACTTTGAGATGCAGGGAAGGTCGCAACCTCATGAGGGCGAGACATTCATGATGAACAGCGGCCGAAACGGGGAATCCGTTCACTCGGAGGATCTGGTCACCAACCTGGAAATCAGATAAAATTACATGAGCATTCATCCAGACAACCTGCCCTCTGGTTATCTAAGTGACTACTAGTGTACAATTTATGTATTCGTTCATAAACATGATTATTCATGAGAGATTCATGTCATGATTATTGCTGTCCAACTATAATTAACCACCACCATGGGCTTTCTATGCAATTCCAGACTGTTTGTTCGTCTTTCACTTCTTTTCAGTTCCAGTCAGCCAGTCAGCCAGTCATCAGTTGTAACTTGACCGTTCTATCTAAAATTTATTGAAATGTCTCCGTCCCAACAATCAGCTCCTTGTTGTAGCGGAGACACGAGCGGCGATCATCGGCGTCACACCCCCAGTTCTGACTGTCTCATTGCTCAAGTGTACCCAGAGCTGGAAATCAGAGAAGCTGCCGATGACCAAGTGACGACAAGGATCGCCAGAAATTCCGCCATTCTTGCGGCATCCGCGGTCCATGGGGATTACTCGGTGTGTTTTTTTAGTTTGCCATGTCACACTTTTATTCGAAAGTTCCCAAAAATTCCCAAAAATTTTATAATTCTTGATTATATTTTTAAAAAAGGAGACGAGCGAGTTGAAAGTCGTGTACGGAGATGTGAGCCTCCCTCTCAAACAGAAGGACGTAACTAGTCGAGAAATTGACGACTTGCTTGAACGCGTGGATGACTTGACAATTGCCATCGCTGCGTATGAAACCGATGCCGTGTTCAACGCAATGATACGCATTCTTGCCTGGCGAGGGGAACATCAACGGTCAACCATGGAAGGCAGGAAAGTTGACGAGGAAGGAAAACTGAAGACGAGCGATTGTAGTCCACTATCAGCGGGTACGAATTAATAAACAGCAAATTTAGAAAGTTTAGTATTTACTCAAAATGCAAACAGTCTAAATTTCAGTGTTGTGTTCCTTTCTGGTTTGCTACATTTCTTGCACTGCAAAGCAAACCACGCAAGAAATGCGAGGTGTTAGAAACTGCAAGAAATATGCGCAATCAAGCCTATGAACTATGTGCGGGGTGAGGGGGATAATTTCTTGCGCTTTGCATTTCTTGCAGGTCAAAACACTGCAAAAAACCACTTTGTTGCCATTATTTCGTACAAGTAGTTTCTAACACTGCTAAATTTCCTCTTCTTTGTCTGATCACAGTGACGGAAGGCGACGAAGATAAAGAGTTGGAACCACTTTCTCTGCCATCATCGCCAGTTGGACAAGAATCTGCTGGAATTGTGGTTTTGCAGAAACGAGATTGATCACTTCGTCCACTTTCTCACGCTTCACTTGGTATCTCGACTGATCATGACAGATTACGAATATTCATCACTTTTACACTATCGTTAGCTGTTGATACATGTATTTACATATTCTGTGTGCAGGTTGTGCATCAGTCCAAATTTAAAACGAGTTTACTTACGATTAATTTGTAATAAAGACAAGAAACTTTTCTATTTAAAAGGGGCTATTTGTGCCCTAGCCCAAATGTATAAATATATTGCTGTGCCTATTTACATTTATCTTAATTAGTATATTTGACCACCTACCTTGAGTCCCTGCCTGTACGCGACGGATCTTGGGTTGACACAGGACACGAAAATCCCCGTCCCATGTTCATGTCCGCCACGAACCGAGAATCCAAACGGTGCTTCCGGATTGGAACGGCCCAACTTGACCGATCTCACACGGCTGTAGCTCTCCATGCTGTAGTACCACTACCACCACTACTCAAGATTTTGATAAGCACAACTTCACAGATAACTTGTTCCTCCCCCTGATTGATAAGTTGATTTAAGGTTAGTTAATCCAACTGATGAAATCGCAGCGAGATGAAATAGTGCATCAAGCACCTCTGCCACCCGTACGTACGTATCTACGTATAAAGAGATTGTGTTGTGTGGTAGTCGAATGCTGGTGGGTGACACAAATATTTGGGCCCCAAACCAAATTCTAATTAAGATTTAGTTAGTTAGCAGAGATGCAAATGCTGGTGGTGGTGACGGTGGTGGTTTGAAGCTGAGGTGGCCAACGGCACTTCCGCTCTACCCCAAAAAATAGGATCAACCAAGTAACGAAACGAAATTCAGGTGCAGGCAGAGTGGGTCAGGAAGCAGTTTACTCGTCGTCACGCTCCAGTGCACCACCCACACCACCACCACCACCCAAGGACTCACCCCTTTGTTGCCCTCGCTTATCCTCGTCGTCGCCACTCACACGGAATGACCAACCACGAGAGGTGGAAAATTGAATGGAATCAATGAAAAATGAGACGTTTGTCCTCTGCTCTCGGACTTTTGACTGACTGGAGCGGAGTGGATTATATAAAAATAGGCAACAAAATTACAGGAGGACGGACGGAAGGAAGGAAACAATGGGGAAAATACCAACCAACCAACCAACCACCTGACCACCTGTTATGTCATCTCTCTCATACATATGACGACGACTGTGTGGTGAGCAGTACCAGAGCATAGTGCTTTTTTCACCACCCCTCACTTCCTCTCCAACAATGAAACATCAAACCAAACCCCTCGGGCAGTGGTAGGTCGTAGATCCATCCACATCCGTTCTCACCCTGTCCACAGCAAATAATCAAGACATCAACCCCGGCCAGCCAGCCAACTATAACTTGAAACTTATGTCATTTGAAATGATAAAAATCGGCGAAAAAAAATTTTTTTTAATTTCGAAAGCGAAATGTGATGATTATTTTGGAGGATGGAAATGTACATAAATAATTGTCTCACCTGCCCCGTCTCATCTCACCTCCAGAAAAAAAGGTTGAGACGATCTCACCTCGCCCCGTGGTTGGTCGGTGGTGGTGCGGAGAGTGCATCGGTTTCTTTTACCGGGTGGCCCGCCAGTCCACTGTCATGCACTCGCTCGTTACTCTTTTTTCTGGACTTGGTGACGGTTTGGTTTTGTTTTTTAACTGTGTCAAAGGTCGGCAGGTTGGGGGAAAGCCGTGTCAAATACTTTGTCAGGAAGATGGAGGAGATTTTTAAGAAGTTGAGGGACCCTACTTCCGGTCAACAAATCGCGGCCTTGCAGGTAATTAATTTTTATTTTAGTTATTTGAGAACACGGCAGAATTGAAATTAATAGTTTTGTATATTTTAATTGTTGCTGGTTATAGGAGATTGGTCAAAGAGCAAAGGAACTGTCTCCCTCCCACCGCTCGGAACTGGTTGGGATCCTGAGTTTGATTTTAACCCCGACTCTGCCATCCGTCAAAGACCCGTCCGTTATCTTTTCTCAGTTGCTCCGATCTTTGGCGATCGTGTGTCCAACAGTGTTTTCAGACCATGTCAACGCCTCACTTCTCCTCACCCGCCTCCCAGTACACTTGATAGGGCAGGATGGAGAAGGCCACATTTCGAATGAAGACATGACGAATCTCCTTACTCTGGTGGATTCTTTGACTAAAATCTGTGCCTCGGCTGCTTCATTTACTCTCTCTTCCCACCTGATTGACAAACTACTAATTGCCGTGACCCACGTGTTGACATCTCGTCCCGAGACAAGCACCCAGTTCACGTCGGCATTAGCCATCCTGACCAACCTCTCGAGCACTGGACCACTAGCGGTGAGGACAATCCAAAAGTCTGCTCGCTTCAAGAAGACAGTGTGGCCCAAGTTGGTCGCCATTTTTAATGCACGGATCCAACCGAACGAAAAAAACGTGCGAAATTCCATTCTCTTGGCGAAGTTCATGCTGACGCAAGATCTTCACTCATCCTCGACGCTGTTCACTTACGCCTTGCATCATTTGGGAGCATTAGCCGGAATTGTGCTGGGCGGTTCGAACGACATGATGGAGCTCGTTTCTGAATTGGCAGTGGTGTTTGATCGACTCGTCAAGAGGTTGGAGTCCAGGGCGGGGACGGACCCTGTTACAGAGTCGCAGAAACCGGACGATGTTAGTGGGTTGTGGAGTGTTTATTATGAAAATTGATTCCTGATCGTTTATTACTTTTTGCTACAGGATCCCGAGTCAATGGCAGCATCTGTTCGCACGTATGTGGAGCTGGTCAAGCTGACAGTGGAAAAAGTCAAGAAACTGACTGTTGCAAAATCACGGACGTCGGTTACTGCCAAGCCCATCCTACAACTACTGAAGGCACTCGTACCTGAATATAAAACAAATGAGCTAACACTTCCAGATACCTACGAGGTGAGATCATGAGTCAATTTCTAACCCATGCAAGTAATTATAACGAAGGCGCTACAGCTTTTTCTTCTAAATTATGCAATAAATTACAATAATTCAGTCTAAAAAATATTTGTGTCATCAGTTAATTATTCTATTTCTTTCATGTAGGCCATTTTCTCCATTATCCACAGTCTGGAACTTGATCCAGGTCGTGGTGACGATGTTGTCAACCAAGGCGATATTTACCTCGCGTATCATCACTTACTCTCTGCCATGGCGACCTTACCAAATGGCTTCTTTATGAAAAAGTCAGTTCTTGACCTTCTCGAGAAGGTGATTGAGAGTGTAAAATTACAGCCCGGCATTTCACCAGAGATTATTCGACAAAACACCACAGCTTGTCAGCTCGTAAGTGAAAATATGTTGATTAATTTGGTTGGTGGGGAACTTGGGATAAGTAGTTATCTTCTCCAGCTCACCCTATCCCAAAAAGGGACCATGCAAGGCAACTCGACCATCCGAGAACGTGTTGTGGCTAAAATTCAGGAGGAGAGCGCTTCTTGCGAAAAACTCATCAAGGATCTCATCGAGGTGGAAAGTACGACGGAAGTTGTGTGGTGTGTAATCGAAGTGCTCAGCCTTCTGGCGAATAATTCTCGCTCAAAAGTCATCCTTGGCTTGTTACTGACTGGATTAAATGGTGCAAGTCGCCACTTGGCGATGGCCATACACTCGACACATCCCACTCTGGTGATGCGAGCACTCTCAATCACAGCGGCCGTGGGGTTTTCTGGTGATAAGTAAGTCATCAAAGTTATTACCTGGACTATCAAATGCATAAATCTATTCTAATTTTGTGCGCTAATTGGTTGATTGATCTATTCTAGTCTTAAGGAGTTATCAGAGTCGTTGGTTAAAATGAATCAGTACCAGGTTATGCACGCTTCCATTGAGCAAAGGCCCGACCCTCTCTCACCCACGGCCACCCTGGGTCTCTCAATGATCGAGTCGGCTTTGGAAGCGGTGACTAACGACAGCCAAATGAGTGACGTGACGGAGTCGGTGTCAGACACGGTGAGAGAAAATATACCATCTTGAGAGAAAAAATGCAAAATTATTACTTTTGTCGTACCACAGGTATCGCAGCTCTACGTGGTTACAATGTACCAAAGTAAGTTGGATGTTGCGGAACTGCGATTAAAAAGGTCGGAGGAGCGAGTTTCTCAAAGTGAGGAGATTATCAATAGGCAGAATAAATTGGTACGTAAGGCAAAATTCCTAAACAAAATGTTTTATTCCTTACTAATTGTTGCCTTACTAATACATGTAGTTGAACCAGCATGGTGAGATTGTAGCTAGACAGTTGGCCGAGATGGAGCTGAAAGAGGAGAATTGTCACTCCCTGAGAAAGGAAATACTCTGCCTGAAGGATATCGTGAATCAACAGGAAGGTCTTTCTGCCGAGGTAAGTGAATGTCACCCTCACCCGCTCAATGTTTATTTAATATTTATTCAACACATGCAGACACGTTTATTAATGTAAGTGTTTTGTTTCAAATTGTTTCACAGACTTCCAAGGCTCATGAAGAGAAGTTACGATTCTCGCAGAAAAAGATGAATGAACAAGCGGACAAAATTTCACTACTGGAGGAAGAGGTGGAGAAAATTGAGACTAATCGGCAACGTAAGATAAATATTTGCTGGTTCTGAGGAGTCAAGGCCAAAGTTTGAAATTTCAATATATTTGATTTTTAGGACTAGAGAAACTACTCTGCAAAGAGAAAGATGGTCGTAGGGCAGATGCTATCAAGAAGAAAGAGGTGGAAGAGGAGCTTAAAAAGAAGGAGGAGGTGAGTAGTCAAGTTGACCAGATTTATAACTGTTTTAAGACCATACATGTAGGACTCGATTATTCATCGCTAAAATCGTCAAAATCAACACATATTTAGTTATTCTCGGCTCTGGGGATTTATGTGAAAATTCTGGACAAGTTTGTAGAGCAGGTCGTTGCCAATTTAAAAAATATACACTCCAGATTTGACAGTTTTTAAAGGAGGAGATCTGAAGAAGCCTGCAGAAAAATTGGAACTCATCGAAACTGGCTTCAAAACCTCACCGCAATTTCATTGGTCAACTTACTGACTACAAATTGATCGTCCAGAATTTTAAAATAAGTTCTAAGAGCCGAGAAATGATTACAAATGTGATCATTTTGACGATTACTCGTCGAGTCCTAGGTTCAATGAAGTGAACTTGTAAATGTCTAAGTTAAAAAAATATCTGCAAATGAGTTAGTTTTAGTTTTGCAAACCCAATCTTATAACCTTCTCAAATAATCCACACTCTTCTTTTTGTAACAGTTGATCAGCTATCCTTCTCACATTTTTTTAAAAGAGGCGTGAATGAATGGTCCCTCAGATTAAACTAAATGGATTTTCATGCTCACATTTTTATTGTTGCAGGTTTTGTCGAAACAAAACACAAAGGTAAACCGACTCCAAACTGAAGTTCAACGTGGCCAAGAAGAACAGAAACGGCTAGAACATCTCCTCGAGAAGGAAAAACAGACAGTGGAAATCATCCGAGGAGTTTTGGGAAACAATTCTCGGATAGCTTAAACAAATAGAAATTAATTAACAGAAAGAATATATCAAAAATAAGCATCTTTTCCTTCCATCTCTGTGTTTTTATATATGTACTTATATTAGGAACAAAGTTATTGTAAATTAACGATACTGTAATATTTTAAAACAACCACTTTCCAAGATCTTTGAATTTATTTCTTTATTGATCCCAACTATTTATTTCCCCCTCAACCAAAATTTGGTAAGATTTAAATTAGGACGTACAGAGAGCAAGTATTTTGTACCTTTTTTTTTAAAAAAACGAAATAATCAATAAAGCCAAGTGATCCATAGCATCATGGAGGGGTGTGCAATAACAAGATTACAAGAAAATTACTACTGATTTTTTTAATGTGGCGTCTAAAATTATCATAATTACTTATTCATTAATTCATTATGCGAGAGGGGCTGCGACGGATGTGTCAGATTTATTTGCAGGGTGAAAAGTTAAGACCGGAAGTTGGATTCATTCAAACCGACGTTTCCTGTGCCGATGGGCGTTGCAAGGCTCTGATGGTGGCTCTGCGAATGGACGATGGCAGGCCTCCAACTGCAAGAGGGAGAGGACATCAAACCAGCCCGTAGTCAAAGTAGCGTGGCTTTCTCTCACCCCCAGGACGATGATGGTGATGTCCGACAGAGAAACTTTCTACCCGGCGAGCACCACCTACGCCGTGACCACCACCACCCATGCGGGACATTGCACTTGCGGATCTCTACAAGACGCGAAACAGACGAATGGGTATGAGAAAACTGGGTGTTCACATATTTGTGGTTATTTCCAGTGGCAGCGGAAGCCGTGGGGACATGTGGGGACATTAGCATTGTAGGAAAGGGGAGGGACTGGTGTATATAACATGGACAGATGATGGGGACATCGAGTACATAACTTCGGGGACATTGTCCCTGATTCCCTACGCTTCCGCGGCCACGGGTTAGTTGTGTACCTGTGGCAGAATAATTGGTGGGGGAGGCACGTATCGATACCTCGGTTGATGAATGGACGGATCATAGTTCGTGTATCTCGTGACGACGGGAGGGAGCGAGTTGTACTCGTTATCATTATCCAACCTGTCCAGTGACTCTCCATGGTTCAAGTAACAATGCGCTGTGAGAGTAGGTTGACACACGTTTGGACTGCTGCTCGGTTGGTAGATGGGTTTCCGACATCTAGAAATGTTGAACTTTGTCACTTTTTTAATATAATTAATTTGTAAAATTTTAGTAGCACACCTCGTGGTGAGATGAAGCTCCTTATTGCTTTTGTTCTGATGATGCTGTTGATGAGGCATCCTCGGCGTGGGTGAGCTTCCATCCGGCGGTGGTCTCGGTTCTGCCCGTTTTGCACCAACTCCACTCACTTTCACCGCTTTCTCCGCCAGCCTCGCCAAGTTGGAATCGGAACAGAACAGGACTCGGAGGAGGTTCACTGGTTCGTCAAACGCGGAACCGAGCTGGTCCCATGATCCGCCTCGATCAGATTCGAAATAGTCACGGAGGCGTTCAACCTAAAAGTTCAAATTGTCAATCCAACCTGACCCTTCCTCTGAACTTTGACCTGACATACCTCCCCATAATTCAACGCCCTCAACCTCTCGAGCCGATCCCTCTCCAACACTTCCCGAGTGACGAGCGCCTTCAACTGCGTATTCCTTCTTAGCAGGAGGGCGGCCAGTTTGGAGATGACGTTCATATGGGACACGTACTCGCGGGGGATTGGTGGTGGGAGAGGCGGTCCTCCTCCCGGCGTTGGCGTTACCGATCTCCTCGGCGGGGAGGGAGACCTCAATCTGGGCGAGTTCGACCGGAACGGAGGTGTTGTCGCTCTCACGGGCAGAACTGGCAGGGAGGCAGGACCTTGCACGCTGCTGGGGGCCACCACGTTGACAACCTTTCTCTTCGTCGTCGTCGTCGTTATCTTGTCGCGATGATAAGCACCTTGTTGCGCAGGGAGGACGTCTTCCTGCAATGCGTTACTTCCATTGATTAATTGATTGTTTGATTGTTCGAACGCTTTGATCCGCTGGTTGACCGGACTTCTGAGGTAGAGTGAGTAAATGGGACGCTTATTATTTGCACCACCTCCACTGAAGGATTCCGCTTTTCGGAGCGCGATCCGTGTCGCAATCGGGATGGAAGACGAGGCAGATTTATTCTGTTTTTGGTGTTGGTGACGCTCCTTCAGCTCTTCACTGATGCGGTGGGAAATCTCCTTCTTCTTGTTCTCACTCAGACCTGGACATTGGGACAAAAAGTTGTATGCAAAATTCAGAGTAGCCCGAGTCGAGTTATTAATAAAAATTGAGGTGGGTAGTGCCACCACTACAACTTTTTTGCTTTGTTTTTTGACAGATTTTGCTCATCTTCCAATTTGATTTCTAATTTTGCATGTTCTACCTGTGTGTAAAATTTCAAGTCGATTGGATGAGTTGTACGATAGATAGATAGACAGACAACCATGACGGGTACATAAGCCCTGACTCAGGCTAAAAAATAAGAATTTATAATAGTGCCTACCTGGATCCGGTGATCCTCTCGGAGGGCTTATCTTCCTTTTATCTGACGACAGGGTAAATCCCATTCTCGTCGTCACCGCAGCCCGTCCACCCAACCTGCTCTGTCGCCCAGAATTGTCAGCACCATGCCCATTTTTGGCTGCTGTAACAATCAGCATGCCAATCCGTTTCTTGATCCCTTCCCTCTGCTCGTTGGAAAGCGTGGAGCTCATGGAGAAGGCTCGGCGGAGGGGCACCGGGGCCGTAGGATGGCCTCGAACGGGATGAGGGGGCTGTTCCTTCTTGAACAAGTCGCTCACCTCCAAATTCAACGCGAGCTCCTTCACGCTAACTCCACGCCAGCGAGTCTTGTACAAGTCCAGCTTCCACAACGCGGCAGAAGAGCGGTCCGGCCCGGTTAGGAAGGCCTTGAGCTCCTCAACTCGCCACTTCTTGAAGCGCAGGTGTGAATCGGGTGACCAAATTGGGGGTGTTTTAGGACGGAAAAAGAACTCCCGTTCGTGCTGGGCTTGGAAGAGTTCTCTGGAAAATTAATTGGACATTGAAATCAGTGTCTCGTTTATTGGCTATATTTCTTGCACTGCAAAACAAGAAATGCAAGGTGCATGAAACTGCAAGAAATATGCGCCATGTAGCCACGCACAGCAGTATTAACTATAGCGGCGGGGCATAGTTTCTTGCGCATTGTATTTCTTGAAGGTCAAAATACCTGCAAGAAACCACTTTCGTACGGCAATATATTCCAAGTGGTTATGTGCTTTCACACAAAGCATTGATCAAAATTAATGCGAGATATTTTTCTGTTACCTCGACAAGGTGTCCATCTCCTGCTCCATTCTGTGTCGATGTCGCACCTTCCACCAGGCGTCGAAATCATTTTTCTTGGCGAGGGGGAGGAGTGGAGGCAGGGCGGCGGAAGACGCTTCTAACTCGCAAAGACGGTCTAAACTTGAGTAGAGGGAGTGGAGTCGGGCGAAACGGGGCGACCGAGTGTGTGAATGACGTAGAGCGAGGACGTATTGTGAATAATCGCGCAAATTGAGGCAGGACACGGACCTAGACATCGACAAAGTAAAATATGGCTAATTTAAGCATTCTTATCAGTGCTCGTATTTGTGGGATTGCTACATTTCTTTCACTGCACCACAAGAAATGCAAGGTGCAAGAAATATATGCCATTTAGCCATGTGCCGTTTGACGTATGCGCGGTGTTTCTTGCGCCTTGCATTTCTTGCAGGTGAAAATAGCTGCAAGAAACCACTTTCTTCCCGTTATTTCTTGCAAGTGGTTACTTGTACCAGAAAGACTGATTTTTATATCGATTTTATTACAGATATGTATATGTATAGTTTATATTAAAACTTGTCTCGTGGTAGCCCACCTGCGTCGCTTCTGTCTGGGTAGCACGCCCAGATCGGAGGAGGTCAGATTGCCCGTGAGCGTAGCTTCTGACGGGGTCGAGCGGAAAGTGGAGTCCCGAAAGGCGAGCGGAGTAGTGGACGGATCTCTCGCAATGATGTGGCGCATGAGTGACGTTTTCGTGGGACGAGGCGCTGCGAGGAGGAACTGCGACTCGGTCACGCGACGAGTCTCACTCAAATACGGAGTGAGCGAGGGGAGGGATCGGTGGTGGTGTCTGGTAAAAAATATGCTAATGAGAAGAAGCAGAATGACCAGCAATATTTAGTCGAATAATTTTCTCACCGTGACTCTGCAGGAGGTGCGAGTGGCCTGTGCTTCACTGTGAAGCGTGGCGACGGTGCAGTGTCCTTCAGACTCACCGTGGCTGACAGGATGGGTGGCGGTGGTGGCGTCTTGGGCGATTGTGACCTCGTCGTCGTCGTAGTCGCACTACCACTCGTCGTCAGGGGCAAACTGCGACACTCACTTTGCGGAGGTGTCACAATAACGGTCTTCTTGGTCGTCTTCCCACTATTTTTGCTGCCCTTCCCCTCTTTCACCTTCCTGGGTGGTTTCGAGGGCTGTGGCGTACCTGCGGCGGCAGTCGTGGTGGAGGCGACCTTGTTGCTACTGCTTTTTGCCCCTTTGCTACTGGAAGACTTTTTACCACTGGACACCTTGTTGATCGTGGTTGCTGTCGCGGTCAGGATTTCCTTCATCTTGGCGGCTGGCGAAGTGCGGAGGAGTTGTACCTTAATTTGTGCCGTGGTGGTGGACGGTGATTGTGATTGTGGTGGTGGTGTGGATCCCTTACTAGTGGTTGTGGTTGTGTTGGTGCGTCCTTGACCCCGGATCCCAGTGCTGCTGGTGCTATTCTGCTTTGCTTTTTCAGGTGTCGTGGTTGCGGTTGCGGCAGTGTCGCTGGTACTTTTTTGGTTTTGTGACTTATTCCCGGACCGGAGCGCATTTCCCATGAGTGCTCTCTGAACGACGGCCGGGCTCTTGAGTCTGGTCTGACTGTGACTCTGCGAGGGGGGTGAAACCAGGTCGGAGTGCGCCTTGGAGAGGAGGCGACCCTGGAGAAGGGATACTTTCGTGACGGGAGGAGAGGCCGATCGACGGCTTGAAATCAGCCGACTTGTCGCCAAGCTGCTGTAGGGGTCACCCGTGGACATCACTGCCACTACTCACCATGCATGCATGCAGCAGCGGACTAACTAACCCCCTCCGCTATTGGCTTGATTAATATGCAGTTATGATTCTGGATTGTTGATTGTTTGTTGATTTGAGTAGTGTGGGATAATTCCCAGCGTGGGAATCAGGAGGAGAGACGCTTGTTTCCGGTGGTGGTGGTGGTGCCTAAAAGTGCCAAAAGTTGAGTCACTAATTCCTTCTCGGTAGTAAAGCACGCGGGCGGAATCCACTTGTTGCCCTCTGACCGTTCCTTTCACGGGAGGAAATTCAGCCAGGCTCCACTCCAGGCGAGACGTTGCTCTGGACTGAATCTGAGACGGAGTCTGTCCAGAGAGAAAGAGAGAAAGAGAGAGACAAGACCAGTTTTCCAGCGGAAGTGCCACCACCACCACAACCACCACCATCACCACGTACTGGACTGGACCCTAGCAAGCTGCCTTATTAGTTACCTTGCTTGAATGTGTACCTGTTGGTTGGTACTGCCGGATGCCGTGATTGGATATGGGCGGAAATTGGAGGACACCTCTTGCAAAAAATAAATTGGGTGGTAATCAAGAAGGTGTGGTCACATCCAATAATCTAATCAATGGCTGGGTGGGTGCCTATGCATACACACTTGGCCGAATTTCCAATCAGACAAACACAATGTAATAATGCGTGATGCGCTAGTGTGGTGACAGAGACATGAGCAATTAGCTGCTTCCGGTCAATACATATCAGAGATCCATTCTGCCACACACACGAGTTTGAAATAATTGAATAACGACGCAACGCACCTTGAGGACAGAAAAGCAGAATGGAATTATTGTGTACATATTTACACCACGTAGCCCCATGAACGCCAAGCCACAACTAAAGTCGTGACGATACCCTTAATTAATCTGGCGTTCCATTATCACCATTCCAGGACTGGACTGGATAATATTGTCGTGCAATAAATCATGGGTGGATTTCACTTCCATTATCACTTCTCTCTCTCTCTCCGCCTGCCTATGCTAATCCGATGGACGACGTGACGCATTCAAATGCATAAAAATAATAAAAAACCATTTGTGCACAAATAAGTCATTTCTGTCCAAATTTTAATACACGTATGCAATAAATACGTAAGGTTTCGACAAATGTATCCTCTTTCAACTTATTTTAGATTCTGATTTTCTGAACGTCCTACTTTTTAAGACTAATAATATCTATAATTTATGACTTGTTATTGACTCGACTCGATATTTTTTTCCGATTGAATAGACGTACACAATAGTATTAAAGTGGTATTGGGAGTACCATGTAATGTGTGTAAGTATTTAGACTTGATTATTGGTTGGCTATTATGCTACATACTTTACTACAGGTATGTTTGTATGCATATAACAATAGTATGGCATGCAGAGTTGCGCTATATCACAGATTTTGTATGTATGATGGTCACCTTCTAAAATTTTGCATTAAACTCTAACTATTTGTTACTCGATCCCCTTTGAGAGTGACTGCTCCAACACGATGTCATAGTCGTCAAGGGCGAGGAGGACTTGAATTAAGTCACCCAAAAGTTCTGGTGCTCGGAGGAAGGAGACGTCCTCATACATGGAGCGAGTTATCTGGAGACGAGACAAGAGTGGGGGGAGACGGGGAAGGAGATGTTCCCTGTAATCAGATAATATTTGAGGTATTAAGAGAAGATGAAGTGAAAAAGAGTAATATTTACAATCCAGTATGTCAGCACCTGGCACATAGACAAATGAGCAGTTGGAACCGCCCATGTTTTCCGAGCGTGTTCGCGTGAGCATTTATTTTCCTGACGAGAGTGCAGTAACAAGACATTTCAGCCGTGTTGTCGTCCTCCTCGTCCTCTTCTTCTTGGAGACGACCGGCAAACACTTCACCAACTTGGACTGAAAAAATAATAATGCAATGAATACAGGTTACATATACAATATACATATATTGTAAGTTACTATATATATATATATAGTGATAGGTCATAGGTCATGATTGATGCTATGTATCATTGTGGTAGATGTTCACTCACCAAAATAGTCCCACAAATGTATATTCCGCCCAAACAGGCGATTCGATTTGAACCCGAAAGAGAAGACTTGCTCCAGCGCTGCCACCAAGCCTGCCTCCCCGCACAGCAGCACCGTCAAGTTACGGCCACGTTCGCGATCCGTTTTGAAAAAGTATTTCACAATGGAATTAACCGCGTTTCCTGCATATAAATAATCAAATAAATATTATTGAATTAGAGTAGCCTTATAGCACCATGCATACATCTCACACTGCCATTATACAAATAATGCATGCATAGATATATACACCAACCTAAACACTCCTGTATTTCGACTGGATTTCTGAGATTGTCATCCCTCCTGGGCACACTGGGGCTCCTCGCTCTCGGGGGTGGGGTTTGTGCGACAAGTTCATCACCATTTCCACTTCCTCCAACCCCACCGCCGCCACCACCACTTTCGTAGAATTGTTCCCCAACTAAAAGCCGCTCTGTGGATCCGTCATCAACCTCGCGTCCTAACCAGCGCCCACAGGGAAATCTGTGATAAGATGACAATAAAATAAAATAACTGTCCAATATAATTAGCAAATGCTTATCAATTCCCACTTACTTGACGAGATGGCCCGTCACCTCGTTCCGGATTAGAACATACTCCACTAACCACTTGGGTGAGACACCGCTGTTATCATGACCGATATGCATGTTAGTCAAGAGCCCAAGGTTTTTGGCCTGCAAATTAATACGTAGCATTTAAAACTCCATTACTACTCAACACCGAAAAACCTAGTACAACGCCTACCTGAAACACAAACTCCAAGCTGTTCTTGGGTAGTTGTAGATTTGGCGTTTCCCCCAATGTGCCCGACACCGAGATCCACACGTTGGCAGAGGTGGACGAGATGTTGAATCGTTTTAAGGGGAAGATGAGCACACGGTAGGGCAGCACTATGAGAAGGTCAACAATGTCATACCTCCTCCACTAATAATGACACAAATGTTGTCATGCAATGCTAACCATATATACTCACCAATGTTGAGGTAACTATTTGTAAAGCAATAGTAATCAGCCGCATTCAGCGTGAGGAGGTGGTAGAGGAACTGTTCCCTCTCATCCTCACTGCGGAGAAAGGCCGTCCTCTTGTAAAAGCCACGGAGGAGCTCATCGTCCGCCAGCAACCCCCGCAAATGCTTCGACAGTACCTTCTTCTCCAATGATAGACGTACCCAAGCTCTAGCGTACCCGATTTCCGTCTTGATTTCCGAAATGCTCTGAACATTCCTGGTGGAGCAGCAAAGATTCAATTCCAATAAGCATAAAAATAATTAAATGTGGTTTAGTATTTCGACGGTTTATATCCATAAAATGATATGTACCATCGTTTTATGGAGTACGACGAAACCAATGTGTGACGGTCTATATCGCACACAATAATATACATGCTGGCCTAGAATGATACGCTGCGTATCTTAATTTAATATTGTAAGAATAAGAATGGACCAAATAAAGAGATCATATAACCACTGCCACTTGCAAAATTGGTATCGACTCTCCTCCTCTTACTGCAACAACCCAAAATGGAACAGCATTTCTTGATTGTTAACACTTTCTAACTCAGATATTTCTTATCAAATCAAATTCAAAGTTCACTATACATTTAATTTTGTGCTCAAATTGGTCTAAACTTGATGTTTACAGCATTTTAGAACCGAATCATAGTTGGATAGATATGTAGTTCAAATGCCCGTATAGTAATACAACACAAATTCATATTACGGACTTACTGCATGTCAAAGGCAATGGAAACAGGTAGTGGGTGGAGTACAGGAAGCTGGCCTACCGTCGATCCACCTCCTCCTCGCACCATTGGTCTCCTCCGCTGTGGCGATGTGGGCGTAGTCGTAGTAGTCGCTGGCGGTGTAGTTGGAGTACTCGTCGCGTTGAGGTTCAGTTCCGACGCCATTGCAGAGAGGTCTAGACAAAAATCAGACAGCGGTGAGTTTCATGCCCGAAAAACCAGCAACAGCAAACAACATACTACATACATACTCAAAATAACTCACTATTATCTAATCTTTACAAAATAAAGGTTCAAACTACACTAATTGGCACACTACATTAACGAACGAAAACAACGTCATGCAGGAGAAAGAAGACGTTTCATTACTGTCCAGCCGTTTCCGTAGTATACACCACGCCAGAGCTGCACATTTTGGTTAAAATACATTTTTTCTTGAGAATACATCCGTACTACAGAGTTTCATTTCATTTCTTCATCAAATTCAAACTTAACGGTAAATTGACTAACCTGGAGTAAGTAGTTGCGGGTCGATTGGCTTGCTAGAGTCTTTGCAGGCTTCAGACTCGTGAAAATTGGTGAGGTAGTTCCATAACGGTGAGCGGCCCTGTTTTATTGAATAATACACAACTTTAGTTAGGTTAATTATAGTTAACGCAGATTAACTACAGATAGATTAATTATAACCTCTCGACGCAATGATCACCATCACCAAAATTGTCTAAATCAGCACTTCTTCAAAAACTATCAAAATCTGGAGTATATATATTTTTTTAATTAGCAACGACTTGCTCTACAAATCCGTTGCCCAGAATTTTAAAATAAATTCCCAGAGACGAGAAATGATTAAACACGTGCCAATTTTGACAATTTTGGCCATGAGTCCTATGTTAAATAGCAACATCAGTGTCCTCCCAAACCAATCACTCTCACCTTTCCCTTAACGTGCAACCCGTGAGCCCACATTCTCTCGAGTAGGTCACACAACGATGCGACCAAGGTATTCTCTTCTACGCCCAGCAGCGTCACTTCGCCATGACCCAGCGCCACCGCCTCCGATCCCATCTTCTCCACGAGCATCCGCTTCGTCTTCGTTTTACACTCCTGGACAGGATCAAATAATGCACAAAATAGTAAATTTACTGTGCACGCTCACTCAACCCAACCAATTTTAAGGGTTCCTATTTAACAACACCGTATTCTTTATTGGCACGATTGCTTGAACAGGTACTGCTTCTCCCTTAATGATTGCGACAAATGGCCGAGTTACAAATAAAATATTATTTTGAAAGGGAGTAATAAAGCGTCAAATAATCAATCTGGCTTCATTAATGTCACAATTTAGCCATGTTTCTCGACTTTTATACTGTTATCAAACCAATTAAGAAGCAAACAAAGACGCCCAAAAATTACAAGTTTTAAAGAATACGGTGTTTTACGAACCCCATTTTCATGGAAGGGTAAAATACGTTGTGAAAATACAGTACTTTGAGTTTAGTTCTTCCCAAGGTATGGATTCCCAGGACAGTTGCACCCGTAAAAAGACGAAAATCTGCATGGAAAAGACAGTAGCCATACCAAATGGCAGGTTTTGTGAAGAAATTAACATTATATTGCCGTCAAAACACTTTACTGTTAAACAATCGTGAAAACAATGTATTTTGACAGCGATAAAGAGTAAATTTCTTCACAAAACCTGTATTTTCGTATGGCTACTGTCTTTTCCATGCAGATTTTCATCTTTTTGTGGGTGTAGCACCCCTGGAAATCCAAACCCTGAGAACAACGGAGATCAAAATGCTGAATTTTGAGAAGTATTTTACCCATCCATACCCATTTTCACCACTGTTACAAAACCAGGCAAATAAATAAATACTAGTCATGCATTAGAATTGTCATGCACCTTGAGCAATTCCTGGCCCAGACGGGTGTGGAAGTTGGACGAGATCACATGCGGGGTCTATTGTGGTAAGTAGTACAAGTGCAGCCATATGTATTAATCAAATCAAGCCATTCCAAGCCATTCACTGCCATGTTGTTTCTTACTAATAAATAATACTTAAATATTGCTGCAAATTAAAAAGGTAACAAAAGTGCGACAACCAAACCACCATGCAAAATCAATACTAACCTGGAGCAACTGCTTGACAAACTCCCAGTTCGCTTGAGCCACCGAAGACGGGCTGGAGGTGCTTTGTTTCGGTTGAAATACGCTGCGGAGGGAGGGGTTCGAAGGATCAGAAGCGCTTTCGGTGCTGGTAACATTGTTCGTCGTGTTGGTGGCGATGCTCATCTCTCGCCGGAGCAATTTCAGATTCCTACAAGACCAGAGTAAATTAAATCGTTAAATTTGATAAGGTTTAGGATAACGTCAAAATTATGGCATATTTTAATTCTGCATATGTAATTCCAATTAATTTTACCCCGCTCACAACCATTAAGCTTGGGTGAGTAGTTTTCCATAATTTTTATATGCATCGCCATGATATAATAAAATATACTGTTTTTTACGTTCATTTCATACTAATCATAATAATAGTTTTTCAAATTATGAATTCGATTCATGAAAAAATTCATGATTTTCAAAATATAGACCCAAGAGATATTTACATGCTGATACACGACGCGTATGTAATACTCGCAATTCGTATGCAGCAGCAGCATCAGCGCTAAGAGCAGCTCCTGCTCTGGGAGCTCTACCCGACTCTCACTGCCTGCCACTCTTGCTTCCTATAGCTTCACTACATGCATACATTCGATACCATGTCTTACCTCGTATCCTTCGGACCACAGTTTAGATAGCGTCCGTTCAACACGGGAAATGAATCCCCATAAACTGCCATCGTATCCGGTAAGATCTCCCGAATCGGTGGTGCAATAAAATCCGGCCTTTGAAATTGCACCCCCAACTCCTTCACGGACTCTTTGATAGACACACATGGCTCGTAAGACGGGGTTCGCACCAAACTCTCCCCAAATTGGTCTCTGCAATGGATAACTCGAAATTAGGTATGCACGACAGGAGGAATGGAATTTATTATTACTGCAAATATTCACCTCAGCACTTTAATCCTCCCCTCAAACACGACAAGGTTTGCCTCTAGATCAGAATCACCTCCCAGAGCAGCAATCTTCCTGTCAATGAGCGATGCAAACATTTGTGTCTCGATGAAACTAGAGAGAAAGGGAAGGTTTTGGTCGGGTTGGTCGGAAAGGAAGGTAGCCTTGTCGAAATTGTGGACAAAATGACGACCAGAGTCCTGCAAGAATGTAATGATTTAGCTATTTGTATAATAGAAACAACGTAGTTTAATGGCAAACCTACCTCATTAGGTTGACTGAGAAAGTGATCATAAGAGGCAAACATGTGAACGAAACGATTGGCAAATATTTCCCGTATGGCCGAATTAATTTTGAGATTCTTGAGGTAAACTGCATCTAATCCGCCCTCTTCTCCTGCCCCGCCGACAACCCCACCAACCCAAGGCGTCCCTCCTCCCACCGGCAAAAGTGGAGAAGGAGTCACAATTTCTATCTGAGAAGGAGACTCTCTTCTATTCGGGTATTTCGGTGGTCTCAAGGTGTATGCGGGGTGGTACGAGGCACTCATCGACAGATTGAGTGTAGAGCCCCCGCTGATGCAAGACTCTTCATTGGACGACATCCCTGAATCAGAGTCATGAGACCAGGAGTTTTTCCTTGGTCTAGCCCTCCTTGTGTGGAATGGTGATCCTGCTGCTGCTGTTGGGGTGGGCATGTTAGAGACAGAGTTGGATCTAGGGAAATATATCAAAATAGACAAATTAGTCAAAATTATCCATTTGTATGTATGCATAGAGTTATGTAGTACGAAAATTCGCGTAAATCTTTGTATACTTCGTATTTGTAGATAATGCCATGAGTTCTAAATGAGCTGTAGGTGAGTTGGCCTTAGATGTGCTATACCTAGTCACTAACTAGTACAATATTGAATATTTTTAAGCATTTTTGGACTCCCAGATAAATTTCGGATGAAATGGTACAAATTTCGGATGAAATGGTACAAATTTCGGATGAAATGGTACAAATTTCGGATGAAATGGTACAAATTTCGGATGAAATGGTACAAATTTCGGATGAAATGGTACAAATTTAGGATGAAATGGTACAAATTTCGGATGAAATGGTACAAATTTCGGATGAAATGGTACAAATTTAGGATGAAATGGTACAAATTTAGGATGAAATGGTACAAATTTCGGATGAAATGGTACACATTTCAAAGAAAATCTTCAAATTTTAAGATTTTAATTTTGAAATCAAAGTATTAATGAGCCGTAAATGAGTCGTAGACAAGCTGGCCCAAAAAATGTCAATTCGCAATTTTTGTTATTTCGTTAGAATTTATACCATTGCATCCTAAATTTATCTGGGAGTTCAAAAATGCTTAAAATTTCAATATTGCACAAGTTGGTGACTAGTTATAGGCATTTAAGGCCAACTCATCTTCAACTCATTGGGGACTCATCGAAAACACTAAATACTGTATTTAGCACCTCGTTGAAACCATAACATGTACAGTCAAGAATACACAATTTATGAATGCATATCCTACTTCTTACTTGTTTAAATTGCCCAACGGGATGCCATGCTGTCGCAACACTTGTGCCAACTCCAAGACAAGCTCGTGCCTGTGCGGAAAAGCGGGGAGGTCTTCCGGTACGCCCACTTTGTTCCGGTCAATGTCCACGAAGCAAAGGTTGGCCTCGCAAGAGGGAAGCTGTTGTGGTGTCGAGGAGTCGGATGCATGAAGCCCCATGATGAACGGGACCGGAGCGTCGAGAAAGTGATGCAGTGTGGAGGGCAAGATGGGGACATAGACGTGCTAAAAATTAGAAAAAAATATAATTTTGTAATAATGCGAGGTTCCGAGTAACTTCACAAACACAAAAATGATACATATACATAAAAAGCAATATTAATCGTTTTATCGCTAATTACGTAGTAATTGTCATGTTTTTACCACAAAGATTATTTAAATAATCAATAAAATTTGTACAGTGATTATAATTTCATAATCAAAAATCTTTATAATTATTACATGGCTTTCACGACTTCATGTATTTGTACTGTCAACTGCACGATTAATAAGTATTCTAATGTTTGCAGATTGTTGGCACACAAATCACATTTAATTTTATAAATACTGCAATTACTTTCAATTTAATTTTAATTTTCAATATGTTTTTAAAACTAGACCATTTGTACATTTTTAACTACTTTGGTTAATTAAACTTGATTAGCAAAGAGAAAAGAACCTCAGAACCAACCTGCCACGCGAATGGAAATAACAGCGCCGTCACCGTCTCCGCCACCAACATCAAGCGATATAGATCTGGGAGTAGAGAAAGGAGTGGTAGTAAGTAAATAGTAAGTAGGATGATAAGCAATTGGGCTAAGGAGGAAGGATAAGTAAACAAGAGGATAACCAAACTCACCTCTGGAATAAAGAAGCACCTGATTTTCCAAGAGAACACACGTAAAAAGTTGGAGGAACGAGTCCAAATCCAAGAGACGGAACAAATCACCCATAAAATAGTCACAAAGGGGGAGTCGGTTAACCGCGCTGGGGTTGAGGCAGGTCAAACTCTCACCCCACAGAGTTTCGAGACGGAGCGAGCGTCCCGGTGGGGGCAGGGGGACGTGGTAAAGAAAATGGTAAATGGCCGCCTCCAACGAAGGATCCGACGCGGAACTTGTCGCGGACAATATGGCACGGCGATGGAGCGCGAGGAGGAAGGTGTGTGGGGCTTGGACGAAGGGAAGGGGACAGATTAGGGCGATTGCCTTGCTGACATAGAGCGTATCTTTCGAGGCGTCGTAGAAACTTTGGGAGAGGAGTGATCCGGGTTGTTTATGAGCAGCGAGTTTAAAGTGGCGTGGCAGGGAGCGAGTATTTGGCTCGTCGCAGGAAGGATCTGTATCAGCTCCGCCTCCACGTTGATGGTCGGGAAGGAGGTGAGGGGCTAGGCGACCTTTGGCAGATCGCATTTTGCGACTTTGAGCGGACCGTTGGCGGTGATAGTTTTTGGCTGAGGATAATTCTGTGAGATGCATGGCCTACAAATCAAGTAAAGTACATTAATAGTAATGGCCATACTAACAGATCGTACTGGGTGAGGAGGACTGACCTGCAGTGTGAGTATTGCTTGTGTGACATGGCTCGATCGGAGTGGTTCAAAGAAGACGAGAGAAAACCCGTGTGTCCGTGACCCGTCTTCTTTCGTGATGACGAAAGGATGAAAGGCCGTGGTCAAGTTTTGCTTCTGTGTTCGAAAGAGGAGACCGTCTGGGAGGCAGAGGTTCCGTACAGCGTCGGGATCTAATACAGTAAAATTGTTTGTTTCACAAAATAATCTTTGCATTTCTTTCATTTTTGTAAAATCAATGTAAAAAAATTTTGTCATGTACCAAATGGATTCCACGGGACAGATTCCGGGTAATGTGCCAGTATTTTAGGTTTGTACGACCGTTCCAGTGGAGCACAGGTGGGTAATTCTCCTATTGTAAATAGAAAAGAACGCAAAAATTAACAGAGATTTAGGTATAGATGAAAATATCGAATAACTATTTAGATGCCTTTGGCATTGTCCTTAATTAAGCAACACTATAACCATTTACTAAATTCTACACCCTACACCAAATTCAAAACAGTAAAACAAAAGTTCCCAATTACAAATTGTAATTTACAATACTTAATAAATTGTGTATTCTTACGTGTCCCGTCGACATCGACCGTTGCTTGAACCTCCAGTCCAGCTCCATCGTCCAGCCCACAGACTACAAAATAGTCGCAGAATCTGGACATAACCTGACTCGATGTAGACGACATGATTTGTCGTCTGTCCTACTTGTTCCTACGACCAAAACCAAAACCAAACCACCAGCGCCGCGTTCCTCCTCCTCCTCCTTCCGTCCTTCCTTCTTCTACCCCCGAGGACGTGACGAGATTCGCTGAGAAATGTGACCACGGAATGCAATAGTCTGCATTATGCAAATAAAGATAATGAAATGATCTATTCATCCATTATCTTTGGTGGTGGTGCTACTTGTTTCTTGGATTTTATTGTGTAAGAATTTGACGGTGGTGGTTCCTTTGGTTCTGCGCACTTGGAGTCGCATCCTTCCCCAAATTTTGCCCCGCGAAAGAAACCCTCTACCTTGGCCACACACATTTTTACTGCACATCGTACACACCGCTTGCTATTGATCCGTCCGCGACAACGACACGGACGACGACGACGACGATGGAGGAAGGCGACAAGGACGCTGTAGGCTCCACATCGCAGGTGGTAGAATAAGTACACAAAGATAAGACTGGTTAATTAATTAATTAGTTAACAACGAACCCTTATTTACAACAGGAGCCAATGGGGAGCATAGGACCGGAATGTACAGAATTAAAGGTCGCCTATGACACATGTTTTAACGCCTGGTTTGCTGATAAATTCCTCAAAGGTCAAAGTAAACCTGGTCTGGATTCGTGTGACGCCCTGTTAGCTGCGTACACTTCCTGTGTAAAGGTTAGTAATAAAAAACTTACGCAATTTCGATTCAGAATTGCATAATTAGAATATTAGAATTGTATCGATAGTGTTCAAATATACGATGTATTCGTGTCAGTAAATATTTATGACTTGTTTTGTTTGTATAGAAAGCCCTTAAAACGCGGCACGTCGACTTGGAAGAGATTGCCCAAAGTCATCTAGGAACTGATAAGGAGCGCAAGAAACCAACCACATAGTCATTCGTATTAACTAATAAATAGTGAATTTAATGAAGGTACTCATTACGAGTTTGGATCGTAACATAAGTTTTAAAAAATGTGAATTAAATACTAGGCTTGGAGATACGCAAGTTCGCAAAAGTAAATTACGATGCAAACTCAGAATGAATACCTTCAATAATAAGAATGTAATAATAATAACAATATGAAATTATCAGGATTTTTAGTAGAACTATTTTTATTTCATTATTATCATCACTATCAACATTATTGTTCTTTCATTATACTTTAGATATAATAGATTATCACTGTAATTTGTTTATATTTCTTTTATAAAATAGAGGCCGTTCAGCTTAAATCTTGTCAATAAGTTTCTACTACGACACTGATATAAGAAGAATAAATAGATTACATTCATCTCGTATAACACAGCGGATTGGATTATTCATTCACTTAATGTTAGCTGGGAAGGGTAAAAGTACAGTCTTTTCCTCTCCTGGTGGGGTAGATATTTATGATTGACTTAATTTTTTCTGCGACGAAGGTAGAAGCGATCTCCCCACTCGAACCTTATTACTGTCTCCCAATGCTTCTAAATTCTTTGGCGCCTCAAACAACAGGACGATTGTGGAACCCAGATTGAATTCCCCAAAGGGCTGTCCCTTCTCCATCCTTAAACGCAGATTTTGATCCTCCCACGCCGTTCCCGGCCGGCCACTCCTCAACCAACTGTTTGTACTCAACTTGGGGTCATCATACACACGAATTGAGCCCACATTCGTTGCACCCACCGCCGTCATGGAGAAGAAGCCATGTTCCCACTCCCCCACGTAGACGGCCCTCTCATTCAGCGCAAATAAGCCAGAGATGCGCTTCGCCATGCGAGGATTAACACTGAGCAGTTCGCCGGAAAAATGCCTTCTTGCCGTCACAACCCACTCGACTGGGGAGTGGAAGCGATGATAGTCTCCAGGCGCGAGGTAGATGACGATCGTGTAGAGGCAATTGGCTTCAGGATTTTTGAGCAGGGATGTGACATATTCGGTTGGGTCATCCGTCGGTGGGCCGAGCCAGGTTGATGGGGGGCCAAGCGTGAATGTGTTGGGGCCAAGGAAGGCTAGCAGCGAGTAGGCGACACCTTTGACCTGTTCCACCATGCCGGAAGAAGAGGAAAGTGGGCCGGAGTGGAGCACCGTGCCGTCCGCGGGTGAGACAAGGGAGGCCGTGGGACAAATAGGGCGTGACCCGGGTTTGAGGCCGCGACGGAAAAATTCACCCAGATTTGAGTACGCGGTCAGGTCTTGGACTTCCGCTTCGGACAGTTCGCACCCAAAGGTCGAGGAGTACCAGGTGAGGACTGGAGTGCGGGCCCAGGTAGGAAGGGGTATGGAGTTTACGAAACCCCATGTTCTTGATAAGGTACGCCAGGGGAAGAGACGATAAGCCCGTATCTGAAAAATGCATATGAATATAATTTATGGTAATACATGCATGAATCAATACATAGATTATTTATATCGATGATCTACCTCCCAGTGACGCAGCGGATATTCGGGGTCTCTCAATTTTCTCAACTTTGTCGTCGTGTAGATGGCCGCGAGTGGGAGTGGGCTCCACAAAAGCGCCGTCATCGGCCAGGGTCTCCTCTTCTTCTTCCCTTTCGCCCTCTCCTCGTCATCCCGTTCTTCATCTTCTGTCCGTCGTCGCCGGCTCGGGTATGACTTTGGTTCCGGGTAAGATTTCGGCTGCTGTTCGACCACCTCTTCCACGACCTCCTCCTCCACCCAGTCCTGACCTGGAGACGACCAAAAAACAGACTTTGACGATCTACTCAGCCATTCCCATCCCGGAGCATGAACTTGCTTCCCCTCCCGGATGAATATGGAGGTAAAAGCGAGCAAGAAATGGAGAAGGATGGCACGAATTAGGCCCCACATTATTATTTTAGGTTGGGTGTGGTTTAAACGACGCAGAAAAATATATACTTGGACCCTGCCCTTGTCCTCCTTTATAACAAATTTCTTCTCTGTCTGCTGAATGAAATGACTTGCGTTGTTGTCTTATTGACGTAGACTAAACGTGTGTCCACAACAAGAGAATGATTCTCAATTCATTATTTCTTATTGACTCATCATCCACCCAATGCAGGCAGTGTCAATTCCGTCAAGAAGTGAGAGTAAGAAGTAAGAGAATTGGACGACGGCTTCGTCTTCTTCTTTTATTCTCCGTGTCTTATCAACTAACAGACCACCACCAACACGCAGAGGTCGCCAGGTCAGGATCCCGGATGATCTCGCTCATTGATGGATGCATCTCATCCAACCCATTATACATGTGTTGTTATCTGTCCAAGTTTACCAACTAACTAACCAACCCGTCATCTCAATCCTTCCCCTCTCCTCTCGATATCACCTTATTCGCCTCACCTCATCCTTTTATCGCCAGCTGTTTGTACTTTGTACACATTAACGGTAAGTAAGTAAACAATTTAAAGACTTGGTACTCACATCGTTCCTTCTGCCTTGCTCGTGTCGCTGGTGCAGCGGAATATTGTCTGGGGGAGGAAGAAATCAGAAGAGCTGAGTCGTAAATTTGTAAATTATAAATAAATGTAAAAATTGCGGATTTCGACCTACCTCCACCTCTCGATGCTGATGGGTCGTGGTTTATTTGGAGGGGAGATGATAAGCTCCCAAATTCCTTTCCGTAATAGCAACATCCTCATCGTGGTCACAGGAAAATATAGAAAAATGGTCAATCTTGTTCCGATGTCGTTGTAAACATGTGCTCTCACAAGCAGCTGCAACCATCCACTAACATAAAGGATCAGCACTCACATGCAGAAATTCGCAATCCCCATTTTTTTCGACCCGGCTTGCGGGGAAATGGGACAAATTTTGTGTGTAAATAAGAAATTTTTGAAAATTGAGAATTAAAATCGGGAAATCAATGTACGTATAATTTGGATTTTTAGACTAGTTGGATTGTTGGGGTCAAACTGTGAGTGAACTAACGCAGTGGATGGGGAGGGAGGAATCGGGCTGTTCTGTTACAGGTCAATTTGTGCCACATGTTACAAAGGGGGTGTAACCAAGGGGAAAGGAGGGGTAAAAACTCGCCAATTTTATTTTATGTATTTTATGAACGTTCCCAGAGGTATGCATAAATAAGAGTTAACGCTGCGTCTCAAACTTCCAATTTGATAGAGGCAGGTTGAGACAGTCTTAAAGTTTGTGCTTTCAACTTCCGGTTCTTAATCAATAAATCAGTTTAGCATCTTTAAATAACTTGATAACTTTATTTCACTCTAACGCTAATTCATCGGGATACATATTTGTCATTCCCCATGGGTAGAAAACAGTAAAAGTTATAAAATGCTTGCACTCATTAACAGGAAATAAATACAAGGACAAAATTTATTATTATTATGACGTTGACGGAACTTTATCATCTTTATTATGTTCCTCTCGCCCTCCAGTCAAGTCGTCAAGGTCGGCATCCTTAGCGTCTCTCCTAATTGGAGGAAAAAACCACTCGTTTATTAAAAGTCATCACTGTCACTGGACCAATTTTCAGTGTTTCGAGTGTAAATAAGAAATAATGGCTGCATGGCGCATATTTCAGTGCAAGAAATTTAGCAAACCCGAAATAAACGGAAAATTGAAAATTTTAACAATATACATATTTACTTACAAGCCAAAATTCTCTCCATCCTCCAACGTTTCAGGGAGCTGTTTGCCAAATGTTTCCGGAATACAGAGAGCCAACAGACCCGCGAGCAGGGACGCTGACCCAAATATAAGTAGTGGCAGTGGTTTCCAAATTTCGCCCTGGGTAGCAAAATAAAAATATGCATTTTTTCTGTCCGTACTCGATTACATTTGCATATATTTCTTACCAGAATGAGCAAACTATTCGCCACAATGCCACCAACCCTGGCGAACATCGAGCTCGCCCCGACGCCCCCGTTTCTCACCACGGTGGGAAAACTTTCCGCTGTGAAGATATAAATGACCCCGTAGGATGCCGTGATGCACATTTTTCCAATCATGGCGAACGTTATGACTACCCAGTTCCAGTCTGCAGAAAAATTGCAATCCTTTAATAACTAATTAAACTTTAATAGCAAAGGGTATAGTTTCTCGCGCATTGCATTTCTTGCAGGTCAAAATAGCTGCAAGAAAGAATCCACTTTCTTGCCGTTATTTCTTGCGAGTGATAACACCCGAAACGCTGCTATATTTTTCAGTACCTGGTTCGTCTGGAACTATGGCGCACGCCATCATGAACGCTCCACCGGCCAACATGCACCCGCAGAGGACAATCTTCCTCCCAAAACGTTGCAAACTTATGAGCAAGAACGTATAGGCTGGAACCTCCACCAATCCAGCAATCGTAAAATTGAGATAATCTGCATAAAAAGACTTGTCTAAATCGTGTTAAGATTTTGTGTAAAATGTAATTGAACTACAACGCACCGTTTCCCCCCAGATTCGACGTGTTCAACGACAATCCGTAGTAAACTCCGCTGTTAACGAACCAATTGAAAAATATGTTGATCGCTCTCAGTCCGAGGCGACGGTAGCGGAAAATTGCGAGGATTGAGGTCGATTTTTTTTCACTGGGCTCCTCCGCTGACAAGTTCTCGTACACATCCTCAGTCAGAACCACTTTGTTCTCAAGGGCCACATTTTTCAGGATGGCTTTCGCCTCGTCGCGTCTCCCACGAGCCAGCAGCCAACGGACCGATTCCGGTAAAAACCTAGAAATAATTAAAAAAAACGTAAAAATTAGCTGTTAATTGATTCAAATTTGAATAACTTGTGTTTAAATACCAATAATACGACAAGAACACGAGTCCAGGTAGAGATAACGCAATCTGCAGAATTTTCCAGTCTCGTATAAAATACGCGAATAGCGCCGTGACGATATATCCCGCTGTGAAGAAGAGTTGACACGCGACCCCCACAAAGGTCCGTCTACTTGGACCCACCATTTCCATCGCTGCAAAAAAAGTGTGCAGAAAATTAGCAAACGCTTGAAATTATAAAATTGTCCATGGTCTACCTACCGATGACATATCCGACCAAAAAGATGCCGCTCGTACTTGACCCAACAATCATCCTGGCAATGACGAATGTCCAATATTCTGGGGCGAGGCCGGCCAAAATGCCAAAAACGACTTGGAGAACGAGCGAGAAGAAGAAAACTGGTCGTCGACCAAATCGGTCGGACAGGTCGCCAAAGACGATGGAGCCCAACATAATTCCCACCATGAATAAGTTTTGAGCATTTGTGTAGAGAAAGGTTCGCTTGCATTTTAGGTCGTACTAAATATTTTCAGAAACATTTACAGTTTTGCGAAAATATTTTTATAAGCTTCAACTTACATCTAACCTCGCACTGGATTGGTACTTTGAAAAATCGTATACGAATTTCCCGTCACACGAGATGGCTTTATTTGACGGAATGCCTTCCTGGAAGTAGGACGGGTCTGAAAAATTGACTTCCAGTCGAGAGCATGAATCCCAGGGAACCTTGGAATTTTTCGGATCCGGTGGAAAAGTCATGTTGGGCCAAATCCCGAGTGGGAGGTGGTCATAGGTCGCATTATTCTCGAACTCCACAGGCAATAGGCACCTGATCGTGATAACAACTCATTTGCACGAATTTGTACCAAGTCTTACAATGTAGGTCTCCCAGCGTATGCTTTCCGATTTTTACGAAATTAGGGTCAATCGATTACAGATTTAATTAGTATGAAATGTGCAAAAGACAGTCTCCTAATACTCTGGTTTGGCAGATGCATTTGCATCCAAAGAAGAGAAAACACGCAGCATATTTGGAAAATGTAAAATTTGTCAACTTTAAGGCGCAATTTCTCCTCTTTGGATGCAAATATCTCTGCCAAACGTGCGCAAATTTCATGTCAACAGAATTTGTGATCGATTAACACTAATTTGCTCAAAATAAGAGCACACCCGTTGGGAGACGTATGGTCATTGTTAGTATGATTATCTACCTGTGATCTATCTTTGCCCCCAGAAATACCCACGCCAATTTGTGCATCGCACAACATATCGCTGGCAGACAGAGGAGGAGGTAGACACGTTTCTGGTACGGACCAAAGTCTCCAATGATGGGGAACAAGGCGTCGAACTTCATTTCGTTACCGGGTGTTGGATAAGTCGGCGTCAACTTATCCTTCTTCTTCTCCTTGTGTTTCCGTCTCTTGTTTCCTTGCGATTTCGACGACTCAACGACTTCCTCACCGTCCGGATTCTCTGATTCTTCCGAATCTAGGCAAATAATATTCTGAATGGGATTCAGGTCTCGGACAAGGGACTCTTTCTTCATCTCCTCAGCCGTTTTACGCCTGCTGCTGGATCTACTATTAGCAGCAGCCGGAGACGGCACAATCTTCGTATCATCAGCCTCATGCATTTTTACAGTCTTATCCACAATATGCCCGTCATTTTTTAATTCTTCTTCTTCTCTTATTGCACTCCATCCATCCAGCATGGGACGGAGTTCTTGACTAATAAAGTAACTCACACCCCTCCATCATTTAACTCTACTAAACTAACTAATAACTTGCCCAGTCCTTGCTAAACTCTGATGATTAGTTGTAGCACCCTCTTGTCTTAAGCCATAAAATATTTCAGTATGTAAAACAACGATTTTACGACTCTAATCCTGAGAGTAGGATTGAATAGGGGATCCTGTCAAATATATAAACAAATTCGGCACCCATGTCCAGTCCAGTTCACTCTTGGCATATGCCCACAAAATAAACTTGATAGAATTACTATGTATGTAGCTGAATAGCTAAAAACACGTATTGCTGATTATGAACAAAATATGATTTTGTCCTGCTTTAATTCGTGTCGAGAATGTCATGAAAAACTTGACACTCTAACAAGGAGACCATGACTGTGAAAGTAATTTGACCAGTCTCAACTTAAGTGCAGACCTTTGAAGACTGACATTGCCTGTTTAGGTTAGGTTAATAAATATGCAATAAATTCTGCATATGTAGATGCCATGTCACATCGAGGAGACAAAACAATAAATACATTATGACAATAAATATGTACGACGACTGTTTAACAATATATGTACGTGAACAGGAATTAAATAAAACGCATTATTTATTCCGGTTACATAATGACACTATGCACGATAAATGTATGTATCAGTGTTCCAAATAGATTGGATGGCCATGTCAAATTCCAAGTCGATTATTATTATTATTTGAATCAATTCCAGCATATTCCATACTAAACGGAATCAATCAATACCGTGACATGGGGAACAATTACATTTATCTGACTGCCCTCATGCATTGCATGAACTACATACGTGAACATTGGACTTGAGAAGAAGAAGAAAATGAAATCGACACTTTGAATGATTTCCTTCCTGTCCCGACATGACATCAAATTACTTTAAGTCATTGCATTAAAAATGAGCTGAGAATGCGTGCCTACCACTTTCTTGACATGCAAAGTAAAACTTAATACCCGTACATTTATGTACATACAATTTAATGTAAAGATGCATAAGTCTCGAAAAGCAGGGCAAGTCACGGACGGACGGACAGACGGGATACGGGTTACTTGTCGAATCCTATGTCGTCGAAAAGCAAGTCGTCGAATTTAGGTGGCATGAAACTCGTCGCGTTTCATGTAAGATTTTTACTGATTTTACCTACCAATATATAATGAGTTCACAAGTATGCACAGCACATGTGCATCGTGGGACGGATATACGCTGCGAACATTCCAAAATACTTAAAACACTATACAGCAGTAATTGGGAGGATTGTTTTGTTCTTCTCACCCTTACATTTTACATTAAAAATGTCAAATTACTGTGACGAACTAATGTAACGCAGCAAAGAGAAACTTAAATTTAAAGATAAGCTGTTCTGATGGATTTTGAACAAGCTGAGATAAAAGATGTACACGACACGTTTCCAGACGCCGTACTTCAAGGGTGTCATTTTCACTATACTCAAGCGTTGTGTAGACATTTGACACACAATTTAAAGAACCAGTACGACCAAGACGTTACAATGGCATTATTAATAAAAAAATATTCGGTGTCTCATTTGTTCAGCCCGATGATTTAAGAGTGGCATTCCGAGAATTGAAAGTATCGTTCAATTTTAAGGGTCAAACTAAACTCGTACTGGATGATTTTTTAGTCATGTTCAAAAAACCTACATCAGTACAGTGTACGATCCACCAATGTTTCAATACTCTTCTGGAATGTGCACCAACGTGTATTAGATAAAATTTCCACAACCGATAATGCAGTGGAGACCTGGAACAGGCGGTTTGGCATTCTTGCTGAGAGTTCTCATGTAAATGTTATTTTATAAAATTATAATTTATATTTAGAATTTTATTTTATTGAAAAAAATACTCTCGACAAGTATTATTTTCAACCACTTGTCCAATGGACGAGTTACCCTTCAGACGACTCGTCCTCGACGAGTGACTCTTTCGACGACCATGTTTTCGACGAGCTACCCTAGACCCGGACAGACAGAGTGTCGTCTCTTGCATGAGATTAATGCTTTTTTCATCTATGTAATTATAAATTAAGTATTTGTGCACGTGTATATGCATGCATGCACTCGCTTCTATCCAAGAGAACTGATTTCTGTCTGGGCTGGGAGATATTTTTGCAAAAAGGTGATGTCATTACACGAGTCTTGTTATTGGAATTTTTTTTTGACAATTTTCCATCATAAACATCCATTATGCATCGCCATTCAATTTTCAATTATAAATAAACAGTTTATTTACATATTTTGCAAGTAAAACATGAATCAAATCAATCACTTACCAAATATTATTCAGTGTCAGTTCTCAGTTTGATGGGTAAATAAAATAGGCACAGAATTTTTTTACAATTTGTTGGATGCACTGTAAATGTGGTATTGATAATCGAGTAAAATTATGATAAGTAAATATTTAGCTTTCAAGCTAATAAATACTTTTTAATTAATGTATTTATTAATATGTATAACAAATTGGTATAAAATTGCAGGAAATTTTGTGAATTGTGTGTAAAATTTTAGGTTTAAAGTTATAAATATATTGAGGCGGAATTGTATAAAATATTCTAACTCTAAGGAGAACATGCGGTGAGGAAAAGTGTGATTTCACCGATCCGGGTAGCGTATAGCCGGGTAGTATATGTATAAAAAAAGACCCGGATGGGATCGACCGCTTTGCTAAAAAGCCCTCACGCACCTCATGATAAAGATTGCATGAGTAAGTAAATCAATGAATGTATGAAGTGACCAAATGGATGGATGGAGAAATACATACAAATTTGGATGAATACTTAAATACACACCCGGTGGAAAACAGTGACTCGTTGTTATGCTCGTTATTCACACAATTTTATTGATTTCTTGTTACATTCACTTAGAGATATGTAGGTGCTTAATGTATGTAAAGGAGAATATAAATGAAGTCGTAACTTTTCATGTACACATATACCAGGGTTTTGTTGTGGTTTTAACCACTGTCCAAAACACCCGTCTAAAACGGGTTTTGGGCACCTAAGTTTGGACGTCTAAAATGTCCAAAAGTGTCCAAAATAGAAAATGTTGTGTAGTACGACATGGTTTAGAAATTTTTGAATTTCTCATAAGAACTCATGTTAAAAAACAGTTTTTCCAAATTTCATAGTATTACGCACTAAAATGCTCAAAGTTAATGGGAGATTACATATGTGGGCATATTTAGATTAGGAAGGAAAATCGTCAGAAAAAGAACTTGTAACAGTTTGTCTCATTTTCCAATGTTGGACGGTGTCCAATCCAGGACACCCAAAACGAAACACTGCCACATACACATGGAAAAGGAGGCAGAATGAGACTTCCACTCGCGAAACATATTTTTAATAATTTGCTATATTTTTGTCAATTAGAAACTGAACTCGATCATGCAAATTATTTGGTCAACATTTTTTTCATAAACGGTGATCTCGTCACTTAATGCATACCATTTTCTCTCACAATAATACTATGTGTACCTACTAACTTAAATTACGCATACATTTAAATACACCAAGTTTGTGGATCACTTGGTACGAAACTGATGATAAGGCTTAATCCAACAAAATCCTTTAGTCCCAGAGTGCTGATATTTAACTCACGTCCAATTCTACGTACCTGACCTGAAACAATAGCTTATTTGCAGTTATAAAGAGGAGGAGTCCCATAAACGTCAATCAATCAAAAAGCCACCTGTTCATCTCCAATTAAAATTAAATGGTTATTAAACTTTCAGCTCACCATTCCAAATGCACACTCAGTCCGCAATTATTTAAGAAAGCGATACAAAACGTGTGTTTTGTACAAAATGCAAATGATGCAACCAGTGCATGATTTATTGCGGCCATGTCACGTCCACGTCATAAGATAAGGTAGTCAGTCGCTAACTGACTATGGTCACCTTTTTCAATAACAAAAGGCGGACGACCGACCCCGACAGGATTTGATTGCATTGCATTGCCAAAAACTCAATCATAACCAGATTACACTGGTTTAGAGGTTATAATATTTCCTTTCTTCTTATATATCACAAAGTGGCCGCGGAAGCTGTGGGGACATTAAAATTCTAGGATAGGGGGAGGGAGGGGTATAAACAACAGAGGGAGATGACGGGGACATTGGATAACCGTGGGGACATTGTCCCCCTGTCCCCACGCATCCGCGGACACTGATTCCGCATATAACAAGATTTTAGCAATGTACGGACGGAGCCTGAAAGTCTACTACATCTCAACATGCATAACATGACGTTATCTATCTACGCCAAGTTTTCAAGATTAAGTAGCTTAATAATATGTTATGTGTGTGCCATCATTTTATAAAAATCTGCAAGTACACAATCTCTAACTTATTTTCATTTACTGCTTCTCAGCAGTTCAGCTAACCTAAACCAACTCAACCATTCTTAACATCATCTCTCAGTTTAAAATCCAACTTTTTTTTTCTTCTAGAGTAACAGTATATATATACTTATCTAACGTGTATGTAAGATTCGTCACAAGTCACGCTAATTTCATCGCCTGACTTCTCTGTCCCCATGCCAAGTTTTGCATCTCCAACAGTTAGTTATACATAGAACTAAATCCTAAATACATGGTTCAGTTATTAATTGCTTAGTTAGTTTAGTATTGTTTGGACTCGTGCATTGTGTGGAAAAGGTAGTGAATTGAATAGGTGTTGTTATTCTATGATGATGGTCGGTTCATTCTGGTTTTGGCCATAAAATCGAATCCTGGTGGTTATCCTATACTCGTATATATACCCGACTATCTGAAAAACTTTCCGTATTTAATACGAGGCAAGTCAACTGCTAAAGTGCATCTCATTCGGCACAATATTCGGTCAGAGTCAAGATCATCTCAATTCACACCAACGCAACTCGCAGCAGCTTAGCTACCACCACCATCACATTTCGTCATCACAGTAGAGCTTCGATCGTCTCGTCACATGGTGATTTTTTGGTGAAAATTGGAAATTTCCAAGGGAAACGGTCTCATATTTTGAAAACTTTCGTTTCCGGTGTGTACTCGGGAAGAAGAAAATCTCTTCGTCAGGATGAATTTCGAGTTGATTTGTTCCCAACTTTGTAAAGGGTTTAGATAGTTAGAAATCCTAGGATTTTCTAAAAAAAACTTTCTCTCCTCCTCTCTCTCTCTGTTATCTTCATTCATACGTACGAGACCTTATCTTCATCTTATCTATCATTTCATCGTCGTCATTTCAATATGAAGTGTTACGTCACCTTTTTTGTCGAAGAACTTGTCACGATTTGAAATTGTTCACGGTTAAATAAAAACTTCTCGAGGTTGGGACACGGACAAGAGGGGATAGAACATCGAAGCTATAAAAGAACGAGATATTGATAAAGGTGAGCAAATTTAGTTTGTTTTGATTTATTGGTTTAAAAAAATTGCCATTTTGCAATGTGTAATGAGATTTTTTTTTTGCGAACTGTCATTTTACGCTCTTAATTTTAAAGAGCGAAGAAAGTTCTCGATAATGGGAAAATATTCAATTCGATTAATTTTAGTTAACTCTTCGATTAGAAAATAATAATGTGGGAGGTTAGTTTTAGAAATTGGACAGGGCTTTTTTTAAAATCTTTTTTAATGAGATTTTTTTGCGAATTGTCATCCTACGTCTTAATTTTAAAGAGCGAAGAAAGTTCTCAATAATGGAGGAATTTTCCTTCTGTTAGAAAATAATAATGTGGGAGGTTTGCAGTATACGTCACAGTTTGAAAAAATCGCGTGAGCGATAATTAATTTTAATTAGCATAGCGGTGAATATGTACGTTAGTTAGCTACATATTATTCGTCGTCATTTCATTTTCAATTAGCCATGCATGTGAGCTAGCAACTAAATAACTACGTATTGGTCAAAAAGGAGGTGGGTTAGTCGTTAGTTCAAGTTACAAGTCACTGGAGAAAAACGGAATAATTATCCATTGTTCTTTTAGGATACTCAATTTGTTTGAGTAATTTGTTTATTATGAAAATTATTTGAATGCACACCTTCTTATGAAACAAGAACCGAAACACAAAATTGGCTATTCAGGATAAACCCGGATTGTAAATTTTACTAATTTTCCTGCTCAGAACCATAAAATGCAATGCAACGATGTATCAGCCTTGCAAACATTTGACCTTACTTAAATTGCGGTCATACTATACTTAACCTTTTCTCGGATTTTGGGTACAAATTGCAATATCGATTTAGTTCCAATCCAATTATTGGCAAATGAATTGGTTGGAGAGAAAGTATAAATTGCTTTATCAAGTAATCTTACAAAACACAGCAATTCGCAATTACAATGACCGCTGTATTTTCCTACAATTTGCAAACATCTGATACATACATACGTCAAACTGACCAAACCCTCCTCTTGCACGCGTAGTACGTAGTAGATAATGGGATTAATTACCGTAGTTAAAATATTGCGCAACATTATTTACTGCTGCCCTAGCCCTTGATAGATAATCACCTAACTTTCTCCCCAGTCATTAGTTTCCCTACAATCAACATTTGTTATTTAATACCGCTCCATGTTGCAATTGGGCTCAACATTTACGAGTAATAAAACATGTTGACGATGATGGGCAAATAAATTGACCCAGGTCCGCACATTGATTATTATTATTTCGTTAAATTTCGCACTTTATATTCATCAGCATCTCAGGTCAGGCACAGGCAGAAATTAATTTTTTCTCGCAGCGATGTCATCATCTCACCATGTCATCATCGTCACAATTATTATGTCTGAATTTATTTTATTTCATTTAGCATTGCTTAAACCAAATTCGGGCACATAGGTCACGGAAAGGTTATCAACATTAAAATTGGAAGAAAGTGTCACCCTATCCTATTCGGTGGTGGTGGTGGTGATATTGATTCCGTCTTTTCGTCCATTCTGTTATCGTGTCAATTTATTTATTTAGTTAGTCGCATTCCTCACCACCTCTGAAAAACAGTTGACAAAAATTCATGGAAAAAAACTTAACTTTTCCCTCATAATAAAATAAAACTACAAAATTGCCAATACGTTATTAATAAAAGTTTGGATTTTAGTTGGGAATATTATTGTACAAAATTCAGCCCATTATATTTTTCTTTCCTTTGTAATGCCGAATTCCAGACCACCGATATCATTAACTTCCACTGGTGATGGATTACTCAGGGAAAGACGATGACGATCGATCCCTGCCCATGTCGAAATGGATGCGTCGAGTGGATCGGTGAGCATTGTGGAGTAAAATGCTGTCTGTAATTGCATTGCCACGAGTTTGACATTTATGTTGTCATGTTCCAGAGTTGATTTCGATTGTGCTTCTTCACCTCCGTCGGATGGATTTTTCTATGCAACAAATACCGGCAGGACGACAGGATTGAAACACTCGGCCTCTGAAAATGGTATGGAGTGGAGTGGCGTTTCTCGCTTATCGCAAGGTTTTTGCACATGGGGGATTAATTCGTTGGTAATACGGGTTGTTTGTGTCAGTTTATTCGACTTTAAAAAAAAAAAAAAAAAAATCAGCACTTGGAGAAACCAAAAAACTTGCACTCTATTTTTAACGTTGTCAAGGGTTACAAATAAAAAATAGAGTACACATTCTTCGATTTCTCCAAGTCCGGATTTTTTATTTTTTATTTGGAAAGTCGAATAAACTGGCACAGCCTGTATTACCATCAAATTAATTAAGTAACCTCCCCCCACGTGCGCTTATCTTACCATTAAGCTTGTGTTCTTATCTAACATTAAAAATTTGTTGATTTTCAGGGTGCGACGTGAAAACGGCAAACGACAAAAACAACATTCCCAAAACTAACCTTGCTGCTGATGAATGTGCATCTACTGAACGTAGCGGATTTTTGAAATCTTTCGCCCCTGGAAATTATTCTTCATCTAACGAAATCCCAACCGGAACTGTTGACACGAAGAATAAACTTCTCAACATGAATGCAACCGAGTTGGAGAGGTGGGCAAAGGATAACATTCGCGGTGAGGGAACCATGGGAGGGATGACGACCCACTCGCCGCACGACACTGCCCCCACGCCAATCGATCATCTACCCCAATTCCAGCCGAGGACAGGAGGTGTCCCATCTGTACGTGGAGTTTTTACCAGCGTAGTCTGGTAGTCTAGGAGATGTGTAATTTCCTTTTTTGATGGTAGATTACCAAGACGGACAGTAGTGGTGGTCCGATGCGACTGGTGGACAAGTTTTCGTCAGCACTGACGACACCTGATGTTACGCCATGTTCGACACCAAGTATAACACCGGTCTCTTCTCCACATGTGAGTAGTACACAAATTTATCTTATTTTGCAGCACAAGTTTGACCATGATTTCGATTCTCCTCTTCAGATACCTCGTCGAACGGGTATTAACCCATTCTTCACTGGTGAGCACACCAGCACCAATAAAAAGGAGGATGGAAACTGGTTATTTCGACCAAACACTATCAAGGTATGACAATCTTTTCACGTAATAAAACCTTATTTTTTAATCATTTTCATAAATTTATTTTCCATACAGGACAGCAATATGATGTACGAAGCCAAAGTTGAGATCCAATCCGGACAAGGACCGCCAGGAGGATCAAAGAATATCCGATACGTTCCAAAACCATCGAAACTCCGTGAGCTAAATTTCTTCTCGCCGACATCCATGTAACAAGGATCCAATCCACACTTTAATCAAGATGAACTAACAAACTTAGACCTCCATCCTTCTACTAAATACATATGTACCTCCTACTTTTCTCCTCTCAAATCTCCTGTACTACTTAAAAATGTTACGTTCCATTTCCCAAACTCATTTAATTGTTGGTTATTTAAATGCTGCCTACATAGCGTTGTTATATCTAAATATATTATGATTCGCATGATTATCATTTGTTGTACGTATGATTCTGTTGCTTTTTTGATATGCTTGTTTTTTCGAATGAGTCCATTACAATATTTTTGGGTTGTCGTGTTTTTTTTTCGTTACGAGATTACTAATTAAACGTACGATTATGTAAGCTTTTCCTACACCTGAGAGTTGCTGAGCGCCCGTACACACACGTTATAATTTAAATTTTATTATGGAACATTTTCACCCCGTAAATAAAACCATGTTAAGTATGACAAAGTAAAAATTATTTCAAAATTATTGAATTTTTATTGATTTATTTACTCATCATCTATTTCTAGAACGAGAATCAAGGTCAAATAGTACTCGCTTAATTATTACTCACTGTTAATTAATCATGAAGTATAACGGCGCAATACGGTAGATGATGATTCATTCACTTTATAATAATAATAATAATAATAATAGCAATAATTTATAATACTCAAAATTACTCAAAAAACGGTAGTCGTGTCAACAACATCGTCAACAAGTGTTACTACAAGTACAAATAATATGGCATTTGACGTCAAATAAGTTAATTAGGTAGGTAATCTACAACTATTACATATTATGTATTTAACACGGTAGAGCTTTAAGTTATAGTGTACACAATTTACACAGGATTAAGGCAGGGGACTGGGTAGGTGGGTGGGGCATATGTATCGATCGATCGACCACGACTCCATCCCTTCTAGTTATTTTTTAAATACATGGATAAATTATACAAAGCAAAAATACAATATTCATCCCTCACCGAGCAAACGTTGATAAAATAGTGTCTGGTTAGTTGATTATGCACACGTGTAATTAATTTCAAGAAAATTTCGACACAATATAGATAATTAAGAGATAGGAGTATAAAAGGATTCGGGTACACGATTTACGATAGGAATAGGTTTAAACAGTCCATCATAGTCTTTCGTTTTTGGTCTTTTTAAGATACACTTCTAGCTAGTAAAAACTAGATAAATTTTCTATGTAAGTTCCCAAGTATTTGTCAGACATCACATCAAGATTATATTATTATTTTTTATGCATAATACTTTGCAAGTGTTATGCATGCGCGATTTGATATAATTGTCAGTCGGCACGGCTAGCTAGCTTGTATACTGCACAGTAATACATACATGATAATATTTGAGGCACATATTATACAGCTTCTCTGGATTCGTAAGTACAAGGAAAAATTGCATTCGTACGGTTAGTGTAGAAATATAGGCGATAATACTCTGTCGTTCAGTTTTTAGGCTTCGTTGGAAATTTGTTATTCTTTGTTAATTGAGTTACATAATATGTTGGTTAAGAGGTAAGGCGTTTAATTTTAGGTTCATTTAGTAAAAAAAACACGCATTAAGAAGAATGCCTGCTGCTGGCCGAGTAATCGTATCGTATATTATTCTACTTAATGTGAGTGAACACTGGATAATAAGGCGTTAGTTTAATTAGATAGCGTTATACAGATATGCATACATGCGTTGTTTGCTATTAGGCAATGCTGTTCTACAAGTCTGACTTTTTGCATTGAAATCTGGGCTGGAATTTTACACAATTAAAATTCCACATCCTCCTCCACCACCATATTTATAATTACTATATATATGGCACCGCAGTAATTAAATACATATACACTACTAATTAATAATCATCAATTATTTATAACTACTAACTACGAACCATACTATACGAATATGAATTAAATAATAATAATAATAAATACATAAGTAAATATTCTTTATAATCAGCGAGAAACGACGAGATATTACGCATTTAAATTGACTATACGATCACTTAATTGGTCGAAGCATGATTTTAAGAAGAAATTGTTACGTTTCGGATTCCAAACTGGAGTACGAGCTTGCTGGGAGGGGTGTCGTCGTGCCGGAGTTGAGGGTGCTGCTACTTCGGAAGGAAACGTTTGGACCTCGATCAGGTCCGGTCATCATGTCCCCGTAAAATTTATTCTGTTCCATCAACTGGACATTGAACTCTTCTTCTATGACCTAAGAATAGAATGAATAACATTGTTAAATTTGTAAATTCCGTGCAGAATTATGAATAGAATTTAATTGAAAAGTACCCCAAGTTTGTAAGGAAGTTCTAATTTAAAGGTTCGTAACGATTGAAAGCAAACTTCATCCAGCTCTTTTACTTTGGAATCTTCATGTTGGGTGAGGTCAGCACCTGAAAGCATAAGAAATGAAAGGATAAATTTACATCAATGATTTTTTAGTTTTTAAAAAGACCAAAGTTTCAAAAAAGGTTAATACGTTTCTCGTTCTGAAGCTGCTCCAGTTCCCTCTTCGTGGCCTCAATGTTGCCCCGAATTTCCTCTAGTTGTCGGTTATGCTTCTCTTCTAAGCGTTGTTGTTCCGCTTTGTACTTCTTCTTTTCTTGTTCTTGAAACTGCGTAACAAAAACAGGGAAAGGTTTTAAATTTATTATTTATAAATAGGTTAAGATATGGCTCAATTTTCTCACCTTTCTTAACCGATCCTTCTCGTCCTCTGGTCCGGTGGCAGGATTGGAACCAGGTGCGTGTATTCGTAAAGATTCTCGAAACATCAATTCTCGTATCTTCATCTCACTTCGGATTCTCTTAGGCAGGGCACGTTTCTCGGCAGCTTGACGCTTTAACAATTCGTCCTCTTTACGCATGCTCACTCGTCGATGGTGATCTAATTCTTTGTCGTGCCGAATCAACATTTGTTGCCGTTGGAGGTTGAAGCTTTCTTTGATTTGACGTTTCTTCATCTGATGTCTTTCTTTCATGTGGGCTTCCTCTGTGTCCCAACTGGTCACGTGGTAGCGACGGATTCTCTACAGGGGAAAATTACTAGTGTTCAGTATAGGCAGAAAAATACGTGAAAAAATCTACTACGCAAGGCATAAACTTACGCCATGTTTTTCTTCCAAATATTGCCGTTCCATGGCAGCAATCCTCGCTCTATGCGCTTCATTTTCTTGCTTCATTCTACTATTGTGACTCTCGTTAAGCTTTTCGAGAAATTGTCGCTCCTACAATGACAATACGTAACCAAATGATAATCTCACAAATAGTTAATCAGACTAGTGATAAATGTGTCACAACTGTACCCTGTCATTCTGATCCCGGTCCAATTGTTCTTTCCTCAATCTCCACGCGTTCTTCCTCTGTTCCTTGGGTAATTGATCAATCTCCTGCTTCAAGAGTTTCACTTCTTGTTTTAACCCTTCGCGAAACAGACGAAGCTCTTTTTCCTGATCACTTCTAATCCGTTTAGACATTTGTTTCAACTCGGATTCTTGATTTGTCTCAGTCTTCTCGACTTGTTGCTTCTGCAGTCGAGCCTTCTGTTCCATGTCAAAAAAATAACTTGGTGAAATTCTACTCTTTCCCTATCAAATAAACAGGGATATTATTTTTGAATTACTACTTACGTGTTCCATGTCGGTGTCAAAAGCTCGATTTATATTCGCAGTTTCTTGTTCTAGTCGTTTCTCCTGCGCAAAAGAATTAAAAAAAATGTAACTTACTGATTTAAGAAAGGCTTTGTAAACTTAAACATGTGATGCTTTACTTGAGCTTCGAATGCGATATGTGCCCTCAAATTCAAATCTTGACATTGCTTCTTTTCCTGTTTTTGCAACAATTTGAACTCACGCAGTTCTTGTTTCCGGTTTAAATGGTAGTTCGTAATGGAGTCGTCATCATCTCCGTAGACGACCTTCGACGTCGTAGTAGTAACCATTACACCATCGACTTCAAATTTACGGGTACGTTTTCGTGTCTTTTTCTTGTAGTTTATTTCCTCTCGTAGTCTTGCACGCTCCTAGACAAAAAAAAACATTTAATGAAAATTATGATTTTCTAAATATCCGATTTCTAAAGACTAAATAATATTGGATACCTTAGAATCTGTCTTTCTTCTCAAAACTACTTCCGTGACTTCGTCCCCTGCCACGGTAGATTCCGCTGGAGAGGGGCTTGATTCTAGTAAGTTTTCTTTGTTGCTGTTTTGACTGGTCGATGTGGAAATTGACTCAGCATCAGACCTGACAAAGTTACTAATTAATATTTGTATCACCATTCTATAGTTGTTTATGTGTCTTTTTCTGTACCTATTTCTAGTGTGAGACGGCTTTTTGAACTCGTCCTGTTCAATACCACCATTCGGTTTTGATTTACTCCCGGACCGATCCAGACTGGATGTTGACTTTTCCTCATAAATTTGTACTGGGATATCTTTCAATGAGGTAGATACCATATTCTTCTCCTTATTTCCACTTCCCTACAAAGGCAGAAATCATTATAATAAAAACTGAGCCCACCTCTTGTTACATGATGACTAAGGATCTAGCTCGTTACCCACCTTTGACGGCCAGGAACCTTGCCCTTGACTTAGCACCGCACCCACGGAACTGGGTCTTGTTTTTTGTCCCTTCTCACCACCACCAGCAGCTCGACGTAGGACAGGTGGTGCATTGGCGGCGTCTTCGTGGGGGTTATGGCGTGGTGCCTTGTTGTGTTTTTCGAGTCGCCGCTTATTTGACTCCATCATTTCAGGAACGGCATCCACGTCAGTAGCTTCGATAGTTGTTCCTTCCACAATGATGGAAATTGGGGCGTCGTCTGTTAAAGAAATAATAAACTTAAATTATCTCGAACTTTAAATTAACAAAGTAAATAGTTTAAAATAATTCTTACCAGCGGAATCTTGCTGGAGCATGATTGCACTGACATTACCCCTCGACGGGGTCCAACTTTCCCCAATCCTTTCATCTCCCACCGACACTACCGAGATGTGACTAATATTCAAATCTAAAAATCAAAATAACAATTAAAAACTTTGCCCAAGTAAATACCAATTAATTAATTAATCGCTCACTTTGCTCATAAATGTCGGGTGTGGAAACGATGACTTCACTATCGTCCAATTTCTGACTTCTGATGGCCTTATTTCTGCACGATGTCGTTGTGGATTCCACATCACTCCCGCTTTGAATAGAACTCTCATCAGTGACATCCTTCGAACTCAGCCAAGTTTTATTCGTACTGTTTGCAACAACAACAACCTGGGCCAAGAAAAAAAGCGTCTTGCTTAGTTGCTCGACTTGACAATTTTATTATTGTAATACGGACGTTACAAACCTGATCACTCGGTGACAACGTAACAGAATCCGGGTAGCTATTCACAGTCACCACAGTCCCAGTCGCTGGTACTGGATCAGTACTATCCCCACTTCCACTATTGACACTAACAATGCTCACTGGTGGAGAGGGGGAGACAGGTACGATAGTTACGGCAGAAGAATCGTTCAGCACTGCGACGGAGGGTGCGTTGTGATTCTTCCTCTTGTTCTTGGCAGATCTGCCTTTTCCAGGTTTCGCATTGGAATGTGTCGCTTTAGGATGGTCATCGTGATGATGAACGACTTGGACAGCTTTCCTATTGTGCTGATGTTCATCAAACTCTTGTCCTTCATGGGTTGACGAGGTGGGTTCGGGAGAAACTCTAATAACTGGGGCAGCCGGCGCAGGAACGTCTTTTTCGCGACGTCCACGTTGCTGTTTATGGTTACTCTCGGAAGAGGGGCGTGACATTTTTTCTTCCTCTTCTCTACGAAGAATGATTCGTTGCTCTTCGTCTGCCTCCCTTCGACGCCGCTCAGCTTCACGACCACCACTACTACTCCCACTCTTTCGACTCTCAGTGGAAGGGGGTCGGTTTTGGGTGGGTGAAATGCGATCAATTTCTAGATCCTTTACGGGAGTTACATGTCCATTATTTTGTACACTTTCCATTTCCCCTTCCTCTCTTGATTTATTCTTCGTGACATGATTATGAATCTCGGCCGCGTTACCATTTTCATTTTCTTTCTTCTTCTGTTTCTCAGTTTGAACTTCTTGTTGCTGTTTATTTTGTCTATCACTCGGCGACGACACTTTCACAACGTCTTTGGAAAGTTGCACTTTTGTGGAATTGGAATTATTGTGGGTATTATCCACGACTGGACTTTTAGGAGGAGAAATAACGAAATCATTCTGCTGTGGCACATTGTTAGTTGATTTGTGATTGGGAGTTGAATTTGGAGTGGACTTTGAATTAAAATTTGACGAATTTGAACTACTGCCTCTTTCAGGGACAGATAATGACTTCTCGATCGGAGGTTTTGGTGCGGGTCTTTTTTCTTTCGGTTTATTATTCTCCCGTTTATTGTTCTCCTTCTCTTTCTCAGAGGAGATAGGTGGGGGTGGTGGAATGGGTGAAGTTTGTTTGACGCGTTTAGCCTGACTCTCCTCGCTATTTGAGACTGGAACGCCACGCTTTTCAACGCTTGCATTTGATTTCGGAGGTGTTTCTGGGAGTCGAAAAGCTGCTTGGTCTTTCGGCGTTGCGGGGGCGGCCGGTTCAGGAACAGAAGAGTCAGTCGGTTCCACAATTTCAACGTTCAACTGAGATGATCTCTGCAAGAAGGATGCAAAATTCAAATTTAGTTACACTAGAAGCAAATAAACTACAAATCCTATCTAAATATATCTATGTACATACCTCCATATCTTCATCAACAGTAACTTCTTCCACCACTTCTGCCTTAAATTCTAATACGAGGTCACGAATTGGTTTTGAGTCTGTGGCACGAGTGATGAATGGATGCTGAAAAAGACAAACCAGATTGTTAATCCAATACTAGCTCTTGATGCATGTTTGCAATGCTCAGTTAAACTCACGTGTAACAACTCCTGTGCCGTGGGTCGATGGTTGGGATCTTTAATGAGACATTTAGCCAAGAATGAATTAAATTCTGGAGTGTATGCGGTTGGTTTGGTCAATTTGGGTGGATCCCCTCTCTGAATTTTTAACACGACTCTCATAGGACTCAGTTCATGATGCGGTGGTTCCATTTCGGCACATTCGATCAGCGTAATGCCCAACGACCAGATATCAACCTGGACAGAATTTGTTATCATCATCATTCATTTGTGTTTACTCCGTTTAAGAAATTAGTTAAAGAACTTAGTAGTTAAATAATACCTTATAGTCATATGGATTATCCTTAAAAGTCTCACACATCACGACTTCAGGAGCCATCCAGTAGGGCGTCCCGATAAAAGTGTCGTGCTTCTGTAGCGTATACTTATTTTTCGCAGATACACCAAAATCTGCCAACTTTACACCACCACTCGCAGTCACGAGAACATTTCCTGCCTTCAAGTCGCGATGAATCACTTTATTGTCGTGCAGATAACTCAACGCGATGCAAAGCTGGGATGTCACAAAGGCGATTTGTGATTCGGAGAGGGCATGTTCCAATTCCAACATGATTGAGTCTAAGGCACCACCGTCGCAATATTCTAGCAGCAACTAAAAGTATACAAAATAGTAAATAAGATTACTACTATATGGTACATCCGCACAATACTTTTCACAATTGACTCACCCATAATTTGCTATCCATGCAATACGCATCAAATAATGAGACCACATTTGGATGTCTACAATCCGCTAGGATATCAATTTCTACACGAAAATCGTCCAAGTCTTCATCGCCTTCGAGCCGACACATTTTTGCTGCAGCAAGCACATGGGTTTCCTTATGTCTCGCCTGAAAAATAATGCCAACAATTTTATAACACTTACACCAATTAATTAACTAAATCTAGAAATTACCTTATACACTTTTCCGAACGCTCCATCCCCCAATTCTCCTATAAAATCCCAAAATCCTGCAGGGTCAACTTCCATGCGGAGGATTGTGGGTAATTTTCGACACCGACTTTGCCCACTGCCATCGTTCCCACGAATCCCACCCCCAAAGTTGAACGCCTTCTTCAATCCGCTGAAGAAAGACATGGTCAACAATGGTGACGAATAATGAATTTCTTGTGCTTATTTTTTTATAACGATGACTAATTAACGATGATGATCTCAGTCTCTCACTCTCACTCAACTACTACTGCTAATAAATAAGTTTATTATTATTATTATTATTATTATTATTATGTTCCTCGAAAAAATATGGAACATTTGATACCAAGGCCTTGAATAATTCTTGTTGATCAACTTATCACATCACCACACCAACGATTAGTCCTCTAAGCCGAAAGTATTTGTCATTATTGTTGTGATAAGGCAGCAGCAAAGGCGAGATGATGATAATAAAAAATGTCGATGATAATCCACACACCCAGCTGAATCAAAATCCACTCACTTTTTAGCAGACGGAAACAACACAGGCGGACATATCACTCATCATTTCATTGGTTTTATTGTTATGATGATGGGTCGTGGTAAATATTCACCCGACCACCAGATCAATACCGAGATGGTAAATTAATAATAATAAAACAACGGATAAGTAAACAAGATCCAGGATCAACTATGTATCACGACGATGATGCTGCTGATAAGTGTAGTCGATGAAAGGCGATAAGACATGAATATCTTCCTCCGACAATAATGTCAATCTTCTTCTCGACAGATAGGAGCACACCACCTGGTCGTCGTTTCTTCATGGGTGTGTCGCATCACGTGAGTGAACTGAAGGGTCACCTGCTAGTGCCTGGCTCTGTTCGGGTGGAGACTGTCGAGGGTCACGTAGCCGTAGAAAATGTAGAAATTTAAATAGTTTAGAAATAAATGAGGCAGCCGTCCATCCATGAACGACCAGACCACCACCACCATCACTTTGGTACAATAATATTCTGCTGTCTTCTTCTTTTGGGATGACTCGCCTTCAGAGAGTTCCTTCTCAACAACTTACTACTACAACTTTCAGTTCGATGATGGTAATAAGAAGACCTAGAAATTAAACTAGATTTACAAGTTGGTTGGTTGGTCGGTGGTGGTGGTTTAGTTGGTGGTGGTTGATGATGATGATGAGGAGATGATACTACTTGTCGTGGTGATGGACTTTGGTGGATGCACCCAAAAAAACTATTCAACTGGTTGTTTTTGTCGCTCCCCAGAAGAAGTCGGTATATTGGAATAATAATGGTTGCCCTCTCAAAGGAAAAAACCATCATCACAAACCCACACGATACCACACCACTTGGTTTTGCATTGTTGCAGTAAATAGTCGTTTATTTCAAAAAAACTCAGTCTTATTTGAAGAATAAGAAGAACTGGGAAAAACATGGCGCAGATAATGAATGATATTAATACTTTTATCCTATAGTAATTTGTAACGGATTTAGATGTAGAAACATAATTTTATTCGTCGTCGATGTCATCGGACATGGGTTCTTGGAGTTGGTCGCCTTCTTTTTCTAAAAGGTTGCGAGATTTCAAGTAAGGGATCCACTGTTGAGGAATGGCTTTCAATCGTTTTACTTGAGATTGGAGTTGGGCCGGCGTTTCTTGGTTGTAGTTGGTGTGGTCATTCGCCATAGCCTGAAATGCATCGATTCATAATTGAGATTATTAATTCATAATTTAATTAATTCATAATTTAGGAAGCTGATTATTTAGATTAATTCGTATATTATGTAATTAACCAACCTTGAAGTTTTCACCGTACTTGTCCAAAAGTGTGGTTAGTTTTCGCAGCATTTCTTTCGGAAGTGGGTGAGGATTGGTTTTCTTGGCTGCATAGCCGTCCCTTGCCTGCTTCTCGAGTTGTATGGCGACGTGGCCCTTCGTTAAGGGTGGCTCGGGCTCTAACAAGTCGGGCGACGTGGATAACTTATTATTCTTTTTGTCTAGTTGAAGTTTTCGTAAAAGGTCCTGAAATCAGAAAAATGATTGTTGTAAAATGGTTATCATTTATAAGGGAAATAATTTAAGTTAAATGTAATCACCTTTCGCTTTGGAATAGCAAGGCCTTTCATGTTATTCGGGTCAAGCACAAGGCCCATCTGTGTAACATTTTCTGTTAGCGATTTAGAACTGTCCCAAGCTTTCTTGACAGCATCACTGTAATTAAGAAACCAACAGTCTTACTTGATTTGCTGCAAACTTTCATTAACTGACAATTAATCAACATTTATTTTTTTCTTACCACTGGATTTCCGGCATTTTCGTCAATTTTGCATTGAGTCTTTTTCGATTCACGTTGTAGCGATATTTCTGTTTTCGTCTCAATTTCCTAAGTCGTGGCATCTTGAGTACTTTTTAATTTATCCTGCAATTTACCCAACGTAATTAATTAATTTCTAAGAAATTGACCAAAAGTCAAGGCCAGGTCCAATTAGCCAAATCCGCAAGACCAGGAACCTTATCACCATCTACTTCCAACACTACGTGTAATTCCGACATAAGTGTTGCACAACTTACCTCAAATTATTCAAAATATTTTCGGAAAACTAAACAATTCACAGGCTAAAACCAAAAGTGCAAATGGACAGGATTGAGGAATGGTGAGCACGTGGATGTGATCAAATACACCAGCAGCAGACAGCATAGATTTGAGACAAAAACTCAGCCAAAACTTGGAGCTTGGAGCTTGGAGTTTTGGAGTTTTGGAGTTCGGATTTGGGCATTACAAATAAATATTGAGAGAGATTAGAGATTGAGAGTTTAGGAGACATCAAGGGACATTAGACATTGAGAGACATTAAGGGACATTAGACATTGAGAGACATTAAGGGACATTAGACATTGAGAGACATTACGGGACATTAGACATTGAGAGACATTAAGGGACATTAGACATTGAGACTTTTCGCCCCCCCCCATTTTCCCCGTCATCATGGATCCGGACATGATCGAGGAAGCCGTCACTCCCGGTGTGGGTGTGGTCTGCGAGTTGTGCGGAAATACCGAGTTCACCTGCATCGGAGGATTTTTCTTTTGTCAAGAGTGCCAAACACAATCTCAGGTTGGTTATTCTTAACATCATTATTCTCATTATTCTTATGGTACGAAGTGTGTGCCACATTATAACGAATTGTCGCTTTGCAGGACGCCAGAGAATTTGTGGAACGCGACGATTTCGACCAGCGGGTCAGCCATCTCGGAAGAACTGCAAAGTTTCACGAGCGTGGTGGGAGAAAATCGACCCAAGAGCGCGAACGTAATATTTAGCGAAATAAATAATTAAGATTTGAGTAAAATTATTTATTGCTTGATACCACTCGTCGATTTTATAGCGCTCGAGAAAGTATCTGTCTTTGAAGCGTTCAACTGTTGTTTGGAAATGGCGTCGAATCGCTTGATCGAGATGGGATTTCCTGCCACTGTGAAACAACAAATTTTCACCCTTTGGACAAAGTATCTTCGAAGGCGGAGAGCAGTATTTGTTCATCGAGATACTGAACTGGGGTCGGTTCGGAATGACCCGTGGAGATCCTATTGGTTAGCTGTGGTTTAATATTTAATTCTCGTGACATCTTCATTTGGTCACATGTACAAAACTGATAACATTTAGTTGTCTCTCCTTTAAAGGGTACGCCCAGGATACTTTAAGCGTCGCCGGAGGTTACAGAGACCCAAACCTACCGAAGCTCTAGTTTCAATATCTGTCCAAAAGCGACGGCACACACAAATTAAGGTATTTTAAGCTTTGCCGATTTTTATTATTCTTTGTGTGAACTATTTCCTGAAATTTGTTTTGTACAGAAAAAAGCAATGGAGGCGAGTTACTCTGCTCAACTTGCTGAACTGATGGAAGAAGTTCCCGAGACATGGGAACCACCACCAAAGAAAAAATTCAAAGTCAATCGGTACTCGAATACTTCTTTGTTTCGACGTGCCTTAAAATTGACAAAGCAATCGAGACAGGTCTTGTTTGCTCTTCGTTGTAAAGGACTCTCCGCACGTCGGGAACGACGTTTACGCAATAAATTGTTGACGCCTGAAGTTTTTACGATGAGGTCTTTCCTCGCCATTATTTTTATTTCGTTGAGACAAGTCGGGTGCAAAGTGTGTATGACGGACGTGATCAGGTACGTGTGTACGAATAGAAATGAATAATCCGACTTTTGGCTAACGTTTTTCTCCTAATTTTAGACTGTTTTGGACTGGAAAAATTTATTTCTCCGGTATGAGAACTATTCTTCAGAAAAATAATGTGATGGATGGGGAAAGACGCATTAGTCCGGAAATTGACCAGATTTTGTCGAACGAAATCCATCACTTTTTATCACCAGAGTATAATGACACGATTAAGAATATGTTGCTATATTTGGGTCTCTCAAGTGACTTCAGATATCCAGAATTTAAAGAATTTCTACCCAAATTCATTGACGATTTAGCACTTCCACGTAATAATTCATTTAAAAAATGTATGTAAATAAATTCTTGTTAATGTTTGCCTCCTTATTTCTCTCCTTGCAGGAGAAATGGAATGCTTAATATTACAAATCGAAAAAGTCATCCCGACCACAACCAATGAGTTTTTAACGACTCGAACTTATCTTCAATTATCAAAAATACTTCCCGAATTTCACATCCTCGCTGTAATCATTATCGTGCTAAGGCTTCTTTTTGGGCTCGACGATGTCACGGAACGATATCAGTCAGACTTTGCTCAAAAAGTTAATTCGACACTTGAGGAAAGTGGTAGTAATAATGAATACTCAAAACTTTTTGTGATCAAAGATTGGTTTTTATATTTGCGTCAAAGAACAAAAATTGTGGATGGGGAGTTGCACAATCCATACTTTTCTCCTGGTACTATGAATCTCCCATACGCCACTATGAACCATTTTATTGAAAATTACACGGGGTTTAAAAGTAAGTTGATACTACTTATTTTGCACCAACTTATTAAATTTACTGAGGCATTTCAAGCCAGCCTTCGTAAGTCCGTAAGCAAAAATTACCTTTGAGGATGAGCTTCAAGTTTGTGAGTTTCGTAAGTGGAGGTGGTTCCGGACTTACGAACGCTGACGTGAAATGCCTGAATATCGTATTTTTTATGAAGGATATATTTTTACATGACTTTTTGTTATGAAACCTATTCCAGTGCTAACAAATCCAATACCAAACCGTGTCGCTGCAAGGCACATTATTTCAGAAATGTTCCAAAACTATGCAGCAACAAATGAGGAAATACTCCGCACGATACCTCGCAACGAATGTGTATCCCTTCCCGAGGAAGAAACTCTTCAAGAGTACCAGAAAAACTACCCAGCCGTCTTAAATCCGATCCCCCTTGGGCCTCCGCCTCAGCTCAACCAATCCTTCACCAAGACTCGGATCGATTTCATACTCAACCCAAATAAGTACGTCACCCTGTTGCAGTGCCACGGACACAATGTCAACGTTCTTGATGGGGATGCACGATGTAACGATGTAACGTCTGACGACGACGATGCCACATTGACACTCTTCCAGCCATTCAACCAATTTGACGACCATGTTCCGAAATCATTTGCTCAGCCCGACTCGCTAAAGTTTATCCTTGAGCTGTCCTCTCGAATGCTAATCGGATGTTATAAGAATAAAGGGACTTATAGGACGTTGGAGTTTTACATGGACCATCTGCAACGCTTTTACACAAGACACTTAATGCTCGGAGTTGCAAAAGTATTTCCATATGATATGGACGATAGTGATGCCACGACTGACAGTGATTCTGATTAATAAGTGACGTACAAAAGAAACATTTTTATTTATTTATTATTCTTCTTGACACAGAATTTTATGATAGTGTTATGACAAGACTTTGTATAAATCATACAATTAATATTCATAATAAAATTAATCCAATGGAGTATATCCGAAAAGAAGCTTTTAGTTGATTTTCTTATTTATTCCTGACGAGCCCCTCGGCCGCCGAGTGTAGCAATGTCGGGTGAGCCGGATTGTACTTTTTTCTGACGAGCACTCTGCCAAGCGGTAGTGGCAGTAGTGGCAGCAGCCGTGCTAGTCCCTGCGACAGTAGTAATGTATGCAATAGTTAGTTTATTAATCTGAATATTTTACAAATAATTGGACTTACTTAAAGTTCTCCGCTTAGTCTCATGAGGTGTTTCCTCCACCTGGTTTGCCGTAGTAGAAATTGAGCGAGTTCTGCGTTTCCTTCCAGGACCGGGCTTATCTCCAGTGGTCGGAGTCTTTTGTGGCTTTTCTTCCACTGGCTCGGCGGCCTCTCCGTCAGATTCTGCAATTAACAGCCACATAAATATTACAATTCAGTGTCGGTGGTGCAATTTTAGACTCAACATTAAAAAAAATCTCGACAAATGATGGGACACACCTTCTTTTTTGGATTCTGAAGCTCCTTCTTTTACCTTTTGAGAATTTTTGTATTCCTTTAAAAAATTAAAAAGTTGATTCGTGGACAATATAAACCATTGTACGAAAGAGTAACTGCTTACCTCGATGAGACCTTTGTAATAGTTGATAACGTGGAGAGGCAGGTCAAAATCGGTGACCTGAGACATTTCGGCCAAGCGATTGAACATGACGCCATTCATGAACATCAAATTAATATCTCGATCAAATCGGGTGAACGATCGAATCACGCCATTCTCAACATTCCTCTTAATGTCTAACAAATCCATTGGCCTTCGTATAAAAAATTAATATTAAAGACCTCTTTTTATTTAAAAAAACACTTTAGTAAACTCACGTCTTGACGATTTTCTTATAGCTGGCAACCTCGTCAACACCCTCACCACGGAGATCTGGCATACCAAAAATGTATATTCTATATTGTCTATTCCTATATTCTATAAGCTGGGTGATAATCCCGAGCATAGATTTTTTAAAGGTTTTGAGGTCCTTCACTTCATCACTAGAAAAGAGACATAAATAACTTTTTTCGTTCAAATATATAAAATTCACAACAATGATTACTCACTCAGCGGTGCTGGAAGACACGACTGCAGGACTGTTGGGATTAGAATCCAAATTTGCAGCGGCAGCTGAGGATGACTCTGCCACCACGATTGGGGTGGTAGCGCCGCTGCCTGCAAAACGACTGCGAGTCGCTCGAGATGACGTGGTTGCCTCTGACTCGGAAGTTTCTGCATCACTCTTTAGACTTGCCTTGTTCGATCCCATAGATTTGGTGCGGGTCCTGGAGGGTGAAAGACTTGTCTTGTTTGCTCGAGCCCTGAAACAAAAAATATACGTTATAATTACTCAACGCAATTAATGATCCAATACGTAAATAAACAAACCTGGTGACTCGTTTGCCATCCATCTGTTCCTCCTTCTCGGAAGATTCTTCTCCAACAGACTTTAACCTCGGCTATAAAATTAATCAAAATTGTAACACAAAAGTAACAAAAAAAAGAAGAAAAAAATGTATTCAAATTCAACCGTAGCTTTTCCATGGAGCTTTTTTGTCTCCTTGTCCTCATATAGTTTGCTTCCAGCCTCGTCTCCAGTGGCTTCTTTTGGAGGGGAAGCATTTTCCCGAACCGACACAAGTTTCATGCTACGACGAGTAAGTCTCTTTTTGACAGGGACATCAGTTCCAGAGTTCTGTTGATATGAAACAAATCGTTGATGAGTTTAAAACTAACAGACAAAATTATAATTATGCACTCACAGAATTATCATCGTCTGCTCCCTCCCCAGATTCTCGCCTTTCCTTGATCTTTCGCCTCTTCGTCGGGATTTGGGTCCCCTCTTCCCCAACATCACTCGATTTTTCTTTCACAGGTGATTCCAAGTCAGCACTCGTCGTGACGGCTTTCTCTTCCTCCGCAAACTTGGATGATGACCCAGCCTCAGTCACCTCCTCTTGATTTTCTTCCTTCTTAATCGACGGTTCTACTTTTCCTTCCTCGCCAGTAGCCCCTACCAAAGAAGTAGCCTTGGATCTTTTTGGCGTCCCTCCACTTGGTTTCGGTTCTTCTTCAACCGGTGTAGGTGTAGTGGTCCCAGGCGTCGGGGTTGGGCCTCGTCGGCTCCTCAAATTCGGAGTATGGGTCACCACCTCAGGGGTTGTGGGTCGGAAGAGTCTCCGTTGAACGGGCGACTTTCCAACGTGAGCAATTTCATGATCCTTTGAAGGAGAGGAAAGATCCTCATACTGCCCCGATGATCGGCTCGTACTACGTCTGGAACTCGTTGTCGGCGTAACATTCGACTCTTTAGGAGCACTTTGTTGCTTTTCTTCTACTACGTCCAGATCTGCCTGCTTTGATTTCTCCTTGTTGGAAGAATGTCGTGTCACGGGAGTTGAGGGAGGATCCCTCTTGCTTCCACGGCCCCTCTTTTCTGGGCTAGATTCCACATTGTCTTCAGATCGAGTGACTTCAATGATCTTAGTGGAGGAGGTGGGCTCATCCGGCAGAACGGATTTAGGGGTGGATTCAGTCGGTGTCAAAATAACATCCGGGCTTCCCTGTTGCTGTCAAAACACTCAAATCAGCAGGATGAGCTAAATAAATTATGTAAGTAAATAAATTGCAAACTTGCTCACTCCAATATTTTTCACGTTCAGTGTTACGTCTCCAGTAATCGCCGAAATCGATGCAGCGGTCGTAGTACTATCCGGCACTTCCGCTTTTTCATCTACAGTTTTAGTTGGACTTGACGCAGACATGATGGGGGTTGTATTTCTTGTATCTCCACTCTCTGTAGGATTGACCCAAAAAAATAATGAATGAACTATACGACCAAAAACACCACGGCAATCCATCAAAATGTTTATCAAACGAAATCAGAACAATGTGACTGTATTCCACGAATTGTCATTGTTCGTGCTCTCGTCAATTTCTCCCTATTGAAAATATTGCTATCGCCCCCACCACCACCACCATCCATTGTCTTACCTTCGAGTTTCTCCCCGTCAGCCTTGGCTGTCAATGGTAGCACTGGAATGGAGAGAGGGACCACGAATGGCTCCTCTTTCTTCGGTACGCTTGCTACTTCTTCTGACGGAGGCGCCACCAATTTAATGTTCATTACAGCAGGATCCACGTCGTCATCCGTTTGGCACGAAATTAGCCCCGACTCCATCACGTAATCATTCGCGAGCTCAATTTCTTCCATAGACTTAAGCGGAGATCCCGATTGAGCCATTCCTAACAGAAGGCTGGCTACTAGTTCTGCAAGCAAACGAGCTAAATGTAATTCGACACCTATGCAAAAATAACAAATTCAACAACGCACTGTCTGACTCGGATGGCTGCCTAACTTTAACCGGGGTTGTAGTCGTCCCTGAAATTTAAACATACACAATAAAGAACATGAGGCGATGGGATGGGAGATTAATTATTGAACAATAAGCCATTAAAGTAACCATAAACAGGAAAAAGGAGCCATTTAGTGCTCATATTTCATTTTATTCCATTCACTCACTTACCCAGCGAGGCCAAGATTTTAACTGGGCTAGTACTCAATAGCTGCAAGGGTGATGTCACCGCGGACGAATCAACAACATACGTGGAACCTTCCATGCCACTTTCCTCGGTCTCCATCCTATCTTCTGCTGGCATCACGGATTCCTCGGTGTCATTCCTCATTAAAGAATTTATCTGGGGCAGAGGCTCATTCTTGTCGCGGGGAGGAAGTTCCAACAATTTTGACAGGGTGGGGGCACCAGCTAAATTAATGCGCATATTTAAAGGCTGTACACTTTGCTTTGATAAGGCTGAAAACTTTTAAACTTACTTGTCTGCATGGCTTTTGGCACCTCAATCTCTGTTGGAGTCGATGCCAGCCACTTTTGCAGTTTCGCCACATCACCAGTAATTATTACACCTTCTTCATTTGTAGTGAGGCTAATTTTTTCTGCACCAGGTTTTTCAATCCTTCCACTGCCTACAAGCCCCAGCTTAAACGGTGACGAATTCCCAGTAGGAGTAGTCGGAGTAACAGAAGCAACGTCGTCTGAATGTTCAGAATATGCGAAATAGGTTCGAACACTCTGGTCTTTCCCGATCCGATCCAAGTGGACTTGATTGTAGACATTGTTTTCAATCCCGACTAATATTATTGAAGGTAACATTTTAGTCCTCCCTTTCCCCAACAAAATTACAGTTTTACATTTGATTCACTTACAAGACGGTACAAAGTGCGAGCAAATAAAGTCATAATCTGTCTTGCTCTTGATTTCGGCCGACTGATCAAGTAATAAATTGCTATCAGAGTCGTCCGAGCTATTTATAAAAACACAAAATTTGTATTTCTCATAAAAAGTATATGAGTAATATACTAGTTCACTCACCCCTCACTATCAGACAACTTGTTGATCGATTCAACCGACGGATTCGACAATTCGACATGATCACGATTATTGCTGCTGCCAGGAGTCTCCCCCAACGACTCAATTTCGTCCTCCATAACACTAATATCTTCAACTAAAGTTGCAATTTTAGTTTGTAAACCATCTTCCCGGTATTTCGATGCGCGCAGGAGACCTAGTAACCCAGGAAAACTTGTCATTTCAACCACCAAGGCAAATCAATAATTATAAAAAACACTTTTATGCATACCATCAGCAATCGTTTTAAGAATCATTTTCTGCTTTTGAGATGCACTAGAACCACTTGGAAGGTGCGTTTCTATGATTCGCATCAGCTTCAAATACTGTTCTTTGCATTGAGCTGCGGAATAGGTTTTTACCGGCCCTTGATTCATCTTGTTTTCAACTACCTCCCTGCACGAGTAATAACAATTAATTAACTAAATAGTAACCATTATTACATGCAATTTATAGCTTACCAATCGATGCTTTTATTATACTCCTCTTCCCCCATTCCTGCTTCTTCTTTCCCCAACAGGTGGACAATAGCAACGACGAGGAGGGACTCCTTGCTATTCCACTCCCTCGGGGGGTCACTTACCGACGAATTGTTTGGTTTAGTAGGACTACTCTCACAATCCGACATTGTCAACGTAGTTTCACTAGCTGACACGATGATGAAAGAAGACATGCTACGAAACAAGTAAACCTAACAAGGCACACCGGAGAGATGGAAACAATCCAAAACCTCACAGTGGAGATGGATCCCTGTACAAAACCCACTAACAACAACGTGCCAAAGTTATTCCTTAATTTTAATTAAACTTTAAATCAAAGTTGAATTCGCATTAAATTAAAACCAAACAGAAATTGTTTGTGAATTGCTGCCGAATGCGGGTGAGCATTTGAATGAGTTTATTTCTTTAACCGCACTGACCAGCGCGACGTTTAGGCTCTCGTTCTCGACTGAACGTTAGCGAGGAGACGTGAGACAAAGGCTTTTGAGGCGATGGATACTTATTTGCGACCAAATTGAGACGAAAAACCAACTCTGGGGAACAAATTGAGACAAAAAATAAATATAAAATTTCTATTTTTTTTTATATATTTAAATGTTAATTGTTTTTTAATTAACGTGAATATTTCGATATTACGGCGAAAGTACGTACACCACTAAGTTTCTTGAACTATTATGCTCAATCATCAAATAATGCTGGACCTTTTATGATTGCAAGTGCCTCGAGAAGAAGAATAATATTGTCTCAATTTTCATATCTGCGATACTGGCAACTTAATTGCTCTGTTAGTGTGATATATATACGTATTTAGCTCTATGCAATTGCTGCACTGATTTTCGTTGTCCAACTGAATGTTTACATTACATTGTGTAATTTAATTATAGAGTTTCATTTATATGTCCCACTAAATTTTAAGATGTCATTAAAATTAATTGTAACTTGCAGTTTGTCATGCTATTCTTCACTTTTTAGTGAAACTACGCATCAGTAGAGGAGGTTGACAATCTGTAATAAAGTAATTACTATTTTTAGCTACACAAGCTGTATTTATTTCTGTAGGCAGGAAGCTAAATAATTTACTCAAGATAATCTAACGAGTAATTGCTTGTCGTAAATGTAATTGATTAGAATGTGTGAGTACCATTAGACTTGTATCACTCTAAAATTATAATTATATTTAAGATTTTCAAAGTTATTAATTATGTTAATAATAATAATATTTCATGACGAGTTAATTATTCGGACCGAGCATTTAATTAATATATTTGCATGTTATGCATTTCCTGCACGTATGTATGTATTTACAGATGAATGTATGAGATCTTCCTGAAATATTACTGGAACATTAAGAAAAGAGGACATATGATTTATGAGGCCGACCAAATCATTTCACTCGATATCATCATCTTAGGTTATCAACCAAGCTAACCAGCAGAAGGGGAGGAAAGTCACGTAACATAAATAAATAGAATTTCAAGTCTGTCCAAGAACTAAATAATCTTGTATTCATTTGATATAAGGTAGTTCATATTAGTCTAACGTATAATTATGTACGTATTATGTACATACATGGCAGTGCGAGCGCACTTTCTACCCAGCCATAAGGTGAGATTAAATTGAATACATGTTTTTGTGACCAGATTCTCTTAAATACTAATCCTTTCAGTAAAATGATTATCCAATCTGTTTAGTACAACCTGACAATTGACGTCTCCCAGCGTATGCTCTCCTATTTTTAGCAAACTAGTGTAAATCAATCACAAATTTAATTAGTATGACGTTTGTGAAAGACACCACATCTCCGAATGCGAACGTTTGGCAGAGATATTTCCGTTCGAAGAGGAGAAAACGGGTCCAAAAGTTGATACACTTTACACTTTCCTAATTTACTGCGCTTTTCTCCTCTTCGGATGCAAATATCCCTACCAAACGTGACCATTGGGAGACGCGTCTTTCGCAAACGTCATACTAATTAAATTTGTGATCGACTGGCACTAAATAGTTTGCTCAAAATCGGAGAACATACGCTGGGAGACCTCCATTGTGACCTCGTCAAATCTGCCCCGTTATGGGAAATAAAAGGTGCATGCAAATTTTATCCGAAGCTTATATACAAGTAACAACAAGAACAATGATTTATTCAAGAAATCTACATTTTGCATCTAAATTTACGCTTAAACGAATTTTATTAAAGATTTGTTAACCAAACAATAAGTAGTGTGGCAAGAGTCGTTCCTGCATGTATGTAAATTAGTCGCAGTGACACCTAAAAAATCCAGTGAACCAACGGCAGGCGCCGGAGGAGAGGCTGGTGGCGAGGCAGTGGACTGAGCACACGTTGTCGTTGTAGTCCCACGGACCGTTGCACCCGTATCCAGCGTCAACCGAGGACATCACGCCAATCGAGAGAATGACCAGTCCAAGAATCAAAAACTTCATGTGTCCAACCATTCTAGGAGAAAATTCAGACCAATTATAAATTTCGCCCTGTTGCTGAATTTCAGAATGTGGTTATTTTTGTCTTTTTCATGGGAAATAAATCACGAAGTTTTAACTTTTCAAATGTGTCCTCTAGTTCTGATAGAATTACAAAATTTTATTTTTATTTTTCAATGTTTTGATATTTTCGCAAACATTTCAGAAACTAATAAATATATACGTAAATATTTGAAGTATTTCAATAATTTATTAGACGGAAATATTTTCCTTGGAAAAAATTGAAATACAATAAAAATTGTGAATTGAAAAATTTGACGAAATAAAGTCCATAAAATGAATAAAAATATTTTAGTCTTTTTCATAAATACTTAAATAACGCGAATTTGCATGCAAATTACGAACTAAAGCTTTAATTCGTAACCAAATAATAATTTTGCACGTACTTTGTTTCGCTTTATGTATGTGTTTGCTCGATAGCTGGAAAAATAGCGTCCGTTCTTTACAAAAGTAAAACTGGAACTGTTTCGACTTTAGTGACTTTGATTGCAAAACTGTTTATGCAAAGTGGCCCATGTACGCATTGAATGTTGTCATGCAAAAAAAGACGATCATTATCTTTCAGTTTAATTGAGCATCTTAATTTTGTGTATGAAGCAAAGTTAGGACTCATCCTAGCTTCACTCTGTCCAGTGGCCGCGGATGCGTGGGGACGGAGGGACAATGTCCCCTCGGTTATCCAATGTCGTTTATGTTATATTTAACTCCTGCCTCCCCTATCCGGCAGTTCTAATGTCCCCACATGTCCCCACTGCTTCCGCGGCCACTGCTCGTGGCGTATGTTTGTTTATTAGCTGATAAACTGCGAAATGTGGACTCATTTAGATCTTTATTTCTTCTTACTTGCGCACATATTTCTCGTCTCCTTGACACGATAGAGTAATAATTATGTAAGTTGAGTAAAGTGGACGTAAAATAAAATATGATGATTCAGTTCTGGTCTATTTATGCACATGAGTAATTCTCAGTTTTGCTGTCCTGTCCTGTCCGTCCGGATGATCAACATTTAGAGAGGACCAAAATTCATAGACATTGCTGTCTCTGTCCATGCGAAAGTAAGAATTTTGGCCTGAATGGAGATTGCATTTCGTTGTGTTGAGCTGATCTGAATTTCAGGAGAATTGTATCTTCATATCGAAAAATCTTCTCATGCAGAAAGCACCAAGATTTTGGCCCATTGATTTTGAATTGGGGCTAAAACTTTTCCTGAAAATTATGCCCTACAAATTATTGCAGTCTATTCTGCATCGGTCATAATTTTGTATTTGGTTAGATGCGAGTTGTCACTTTGAATTTACGTATCGCTATTTTTACTCCATAGTCAAATTGCTTAATTTTCATGACAGGTTTGTCAATGTTGTGGTATGATTCCTAATATGATTACTAATCAGTAAGCTTCCACCAAGAGACAAAATATCCACAGTAATACAATTTCTCTTGATAGATATTATGAATCAGTGACGCATTATTTCTACTAAATTAAGCGGGATAACTTGCCTATTGGAACAATTAAATAATCTTCTAAATTTCCTAATTAACTGACTAACAGTAAGTCCAAAAATTTTCTCTGTGCGTACCCACGACAATCTTCGCATATTTAGCAAATTAAGCATAGCATCATATCCAAACCATATGATTTTTCGCAAATTTACCCAGCAGATGGGCATGTTTTTATTTCGCAAAATTATTTCCAGCAAGAGTAGTTACAAAAATTAATGGAAACAACATCAAAATATGTGCTTTTAGAAGTAGACTTGTGACATTTGCGAAATCATATTTTGTGAATCCCCTCACTTGAGCTTTGCTAAATGAGTTGCGATGCGAAATAAGACATTGTCGTGAGGACGCTTTCATTTCTAAAAAATCTAATAGAAAAATTATTCTTTTTTTGCATTTTTACAAAGATTATAAATACATAATGGCCAACACCTGTGGTCACTCTGGTGTGATTGGTGTGAAGGTGGCCTGTCTCGGAAACCTGGACGCAGGACGCTTCATCCAAGCCAAGGTTAACCATAACCTCTTGAAGTTTGGCGACATTTGTCCAATTCCCGAAAAGTTTGGCCTTTCCCTCCTCGCTATCCAGGACCAGAGCACCTTCGGCACTAACCAAATTTCGACACGCATGATGATCAGCGTGGCGAATGGGTTTGCACCGTTTCCCAAATGGCAGAACGACGTTGGCGACGTCGTCTTCGTCCGGCAAGACAGGAAACCTCTCACAGCATTTCAAATGGAAGCCTTGCACGGATTCAATCACAGGATGCTTCAAATGTTCGACAAGCATGAAGGAAATTATGGGGAAGTTCAAGAAATGATGACCAAAAATGAGTGGAGTCGTTATTGGGAAGTTTACAAACATGTTCAAATTTGCAAATTGGAAAAATCCGGGGAGCCCAATAGTCAATTTGTGGTTGCAGAGTGGAAAAATGCGGTGAACGTGTTAGACGTTTGAATCTTGTGATTCGTTTTTATAAATTTTTGTATCCGATACTCACAATGGAAGTTTCCCTATGCGTATGCTCACATATTTTGACCAAATTAGTGTCAATCGATCACAAATTTAATTAATATGAAATTTGCAAAAGACCAAAGGTTTGACGGACGGATATTTGCATTCAAAGAGGAGAAAACAGGCCTAAAGTTGGCAAATTTTATACTTTTTTAAAATTTACTGTGCGTTTTCTCTTCTTCGGATGCAATCATCTCTGCCAAACCTGCGCATTAGGAGATTGTGTCTTTCGCAAATTCCATACTACTGAAATTTGTGATCGATTGACACTAATTTCGTCAATAAACCTCTATTGTTAGTCCGCCAGTTTTTCAATTTCCTATGAATGTATTGCATGTACATAAATTTATGCTATTGAAGCGATTTCTTATTTATACATACCAATAAATGTTCCATAATATCATAATTATTTGTGAATTTTGGGCAAAGTTGAGTAATTAAAACATCATAATTAATGAGAAACTACAGCGTAATTGCTAAGCATATAAATATTCATAACTTAACAAGCTCTGAAATGTATAAAAACACAATCATATTAAGGAATACATCATTTTAGCAGAATTTCGATGTGCAGTACGCATACTAAAGTTTGTAATAAGAGAAAAAAATCTGCATTCCTTGCCATGCTATCCCATTCCTAGGTATGTAAATGGTTAGAAAATTCTCCATTTTTTCCAGATTTGAACTTGATAAGTACTTGGACTACACCACAAGGAGAAACAAAGCAGTTAAAACAATGCACATATAATGACCACCACGTTAAGTTCGTCTCATTAAAGCGTCGTAATTGAGCCCGTCATCAATTCTCATCACGACTTTCTCATTTACTTAACTTCTCGAGGTGTCAGAAATGTATTCTGCATGACTTCAAATCTTGCCATAAATCCGTCTCTACGATTTCAAAGCAAAAAAATATAAACAAAGCCACAAGACAACCTCGAGTCAAAACCTGCTCGCTCATTTTATTTCAACGTAAATATCTTCTCTCAAGATCAAATGATTTTTGAAAAGTGCAAAAATTAGGAGCACATTTATTTTTTTAAGTTTACATTTTTCTCGATATTGAAGATTCTTTGAATGATCAAATCATTCGACGCCGACGAGAAGTTCATTAACTATGACGTTGCAAATAGTGCTCCATTCCAACAAATGATCCAACAAACAGTGTTTCGGATGCAAATAACCACCTGCAAGAAATAATGGCAAGAAAGTGGTTTCTTGCAGCTAGTTTGACCTGCAAGAAATGCAAGGCGCAAGAAACGACTTCTCGTCGCCAGGTCATACGACGCGTGGCTGATGGCGCATATTGCAGTTTCTTGCACCTCACATTTCTTGCGTGGCTTGCTTTTACACTGCAAAAAATGCAGCAAACCAGCAAAAAACAAACCCTGCCAACCAACTTGTTAAAGATTAATAATGCAGAGTGGATGGAAGATGGATGTAAATTGGTAAACGATTTTGAGCCGTGTAAAAGGAAGGAAGCAGGCGAGAGGAAAGGGTTAGGGCATGCAATACCGGTATTCGAGTACCGGTATTCACCGGTATTACCGAATACCGAATACCGGTATTGACGAGCTCAATACCGGTATTCAAGTTAAAAATTTGACATATTTATACCGTCTTTCAGTCAAGCAAATTCAACTGATTCAACCAAAAAAATCAAACTTTTGGCAGATGAAACTTATGAGAAATTTATCACTCACACCCAACATACATTTAACTTTATTTATGAATATTCTAGAACATTTATTTTTAAACTTTCCGAAAATTTTCAAAAAATACTTGAGAAATTGATGCCTCGATAACTTATAATATTAAATAAGATGTTTATTCAGGCAGATTGTCGTGTATAAAAATTTCTAAGAAGCTCACAATCCGGGTAAACCGAACGAGACTCATAAAAGACCGCGTATCTGCGGAAATCATGCGAACAAATACTAAATTTCAAATAGCCGAATCATTATTGTTAAGAAGGTACAAACCCCAGAAATGCTTCACGGATACCGTAATCCGATAAATCGACTCACAATGGAACCTTTTTTTCAAGCTACACCGGGATTGACTAACGAGTTACATCAAAAAATCAAGCCAAAAATTAGCACTCACATGGCGTTTATCGTTCCGTTGTATGGCCCATTTGAAGAAAAATATTGGGGTGAAAATACCCACGAGCGCCGTGGGTTTTCGTCTCGTGGAGGAAGGGAGAGAAAATTTAATAAAAACTTGAACTTTGCCGCCAATATTTTTCATTAAAGTAGTGGCCATTCAACGGAATGATAAGCGTCATGTGATTCCTAATTTTTATAAAGTTCAAGTTTTTATTAAATTTTCTCTCCCTTTTCCTCCACGAGACGAAAACCCACGGCGCTCGTGGGTATTTTCACCCCCAATATTTTTCTTCAAATGGGCCATACAACGGAACGATAAACGCCATGTGAGTGCTAATTTTTGGCTTGATTTTTTGATATAACTCGTCAGTCAATCCCGGTGTAGCTTGAAAAGAGGTTCCATTGTCAGTCAACCAACAACCATTTTACGACTCAGGCAGAAATTTTTAAATTCACGGAAAATATCTTTTGCATATTTGAGTAATGTTACATATATATGTACACAAAATGTATTTTTAGATAATGTTAGAATTTTGGAGTTTTTGGACATTTTCGCTCATGTACATGTTTAGGTATGTAGAAAACTTGAGGAATTTGTAAAAGTTGCGACATTAGGAGCCAATAGAACATAGTGGGCATATCAGATAATGCATAGTTAAAAATTTGAACCAGTAGCTGATTTGATTTGATTTGAACCCGCTTGAAATTGTTTGTCTTTGCCAAACACTGGAACTTTGAACCTCGTAGTTTAATTTGTTAAGAGGCATATGACCAACCTTTTTTCTTAGTGATTTGAAGAATGTTCATTTTAGTGATATTTATTACACATCAGCATTTAATGCCTTGCAGAGTTTTTACTATGTATTTATTGCCTCGTATTTTCCATAGCTTATGTAATACATATTTAACATATGGTGTCGGTAATACCGGTATTACCGAAGGTCCCAATACCGAAAATACCGAATACCGGTTTTGGAAACCAACCCCGGTATTGCATGCCCTAGAAAGGGTTGAATCTATCTCATCTTAAGAAACCACGCCAACAGCCCTTTGTACTTTACTTTGCTTCAACTTTTAGCACAGAGATCACCACAAATGCAACAATATGCACTAACCAAGCAGCAAACAAGCACCTCACTCACCGTCTAACCCACCCATCCACATTGTTATTGGCGTCAGATTTACATTGCATTGTTGTTTTTATACGCGATGCACTTTACTTTGCAGTGAATAACTTAGACTTCGACGTCTGCATCTCTCTCGAAGCAGTCGGACAGAAATGGTGGAGGAAAACGCACGTTTGACGCAGGGCGCTGCTGCCGCGTTGGTAAAACCATAACTTTGCAGAGTTCAATACCTGACCGAATAAGACTAGAACAATAAAATAAAAGTGCGTGTATATTTGTGCGTTGCAATTAAAGCGTTGCTGACTTGACGGAGTTGACGATCCAGTTATAATTCGCGTCGTGCGTGTGAACGAGACCCGAATATCGAATGAGACCAGTTGGTACCGTTAATATTGAAGTTTGACGCGTGGAGTTGTTACACGCTTTTTTTTTGCTACTGTTATACATACGAAAACGGTAATTTACGAAGTCCAGGGAATTTATGCAAAAGTGACGACGCCAACTGGATGATTCATGACCAAGTAAGTATATTTCTGCTTATTTTGTGTCAAAATTGAGTTTGAGGTACAAAATCAGACCGTATATACAAAATATTGGTCGGCATAAAGATAGATAGCACGAGTATGTATGTATACCTCTTAATCTGCATTCGTGTAGTGTACATTATGCTATAAGATGCTTGATGAGACGATGATTGGTGACGGTGAATGGGAAATGAGATCACGACGCTTATTTATTGTGAGTGCATGCACCATATTTCTAATGGGTTCACTACTTCTCACCAGAGATACCACAAGGTCAGAGAAGGGTTGGTTTCAGTTGCAGCGTAGTTTTGGTTCCTATTATTTATTTAAAATTCTAGAGCAACTGAATCCACGATGACTACGATCACCAACTTCGGAGTCAAAGGTTCAAAGGTTCAAGGATGGCTCTGTATGTATTACTACCGGTTTGACAAACTTTGTTTGCCACCCAATATCATCTCCCATCCATCACAAATCTACCCTAACAAATAAACAACGCCCAGCAGCATGCTAGAGTACTTCATAGATATTATGCATGCATTTCGTTTACTTGTACAGTGTTTCGTTTTGCACGCCCAAAACTACTGGTTGGTTAGACTGGACTAAAGCGTCCTAAAGCGTCTAAAACTGTGAAAAATAATTTTGGACGTCCAAAACATCCAAGAGCGTTGAACATTTAAAAATGTAGCAAGTTCTTTATTAACGACTTTTTTTGCAAATCTGTGAAGATATGTAATCTCCTATTAGTTTTGAAGAACTTGAAACATTTCGCCCCATTTTCTATTTAGGACACTTTTGACATTTTGGACATCCAAAATTCGGTATCCAAAACGGGTTAAAACCCGTTTTGAATTGCTGTTTTGACATTGGTTAAAACCACACCACGGCGAAACCCTACTTCTCGTACTCCATGATAATACATAAACTCCTTGCACACGAGGGCATGTGAATTTTACAGTTTGTTCTGACCATGAATTCGCTCCAGTCGTTGCACCTCCAACCAAACCAAGCAAAGCTATTCTTGCAAGGAAATGCAGTACATACATTTCTATCAGATAAATAATTGTGCCGTGGTCAGAACAAGAAAAGCAAGAAAAAATGTCCTTGTTCTTAGCCAAGTAAGTATTACGTAGTATTTATTTATATTTAAAAAGGAACATTTTTCATGCCACCTGCTCCTGCATCCATGAAATAATATGCCTAAAATAGACATTGCGCACACACAAAGTGATCTTTATCTGCTCACTTATCATCATTCTTCGTCTTCTTCTTCCTTCCCAACCATGTAAAGTTTCGCATTGTTCTCTTGTTCCAACTTTTTCTGCATTATTCAACTCGAACTCATTTGATTTACTGCCTCTCTCTTATTTTGCCGTCATTCTTCACCAATTATTTGAGCACTTTATTTATGTATGTAATCCAACTTCATCTGCAAAGGAAGAACAAGAAATCGGATATGGCACATTTACACTTATGTACGATAAGCATTGGTCGCGGAAGACGGGGGGACTTCTGAGGATATTAACATTTAGGAGGGAGGGGCTTATCTATAAGATGGGCATCGAAAACCGTGGGGTCATTGTCCCTCTGTCCCCACGCTTCCGCGGCCACTGAGTTTGCATGGCTGCATTTGATCTCTCTCTCTCTTCTTTTTTTTAATACAGTGTCAAAAAGTGATGAAATACGCTGCACTATTGATCGACTCCTCTATTATCATGACAGCATTGAGTTTTTCCTTTAAACACTTGGAATTAGTCAAGACGTCGGAAATAAAGTGGTAAAAAAAAGTAAAAGTGCAATTTTCTGTATTCCACAATTCAATTCAATCCGGACAGAAACAATTTGTCATGATTTAAAACAAGTGGAGTTCTTTTATCCTGCACGCAATTCACAAACAGGATTTCATTTCTGTTTCGTTCAGAAGAAGAGTAAATTGACAATGAGTAATTTACCGAAATAATTTTCTTGCACTTGTTACCTCTCACTTTTTAAGTGATGAGGATTTGAATGATGAGGATTGGAATGAAGGAAGTTTTGCATTTTTCTCAAATTAAACTCTCAAGTTTATCGTGATATCTTACTTATTACTCGTAAATTACGAGTCGTAATGGCTGCAGCTCTTGAACTTAAAACAATCAACTCAAGGATTCAACTAATTAATTTTATAATTTGGTTGTAGGTATGCGCATGGGAAGAAAATAAGAAATGTGTGTTGTACACATCGGAAATAGAGTTGCGTTCTTCTGCTTCTTCTTCTGAATTTGTGCGGATGAGCGCTTTCCTATTTATTTATTTATTTATTTGCTTCTTATTTCTTCTCATAATTATTATTTCATTACTTTGATTAATCTTGGGCACGCTTGAATGGAAATCTCATCAAGAATCGTGCCCTTTATTATTTTTGTATGCGACATGAATGCATATTCAAAGATGATGATAAGCTTTGTACAGGAATTTTTTGTACCCTTGTTCGTCTTCTTCTGTCATAAAATAAATAGTAATGAGGATGATAATGATGATAAGGTTTTGCATGTGTGTCTGAAACCCATCGGAGGACTAGGAAAATATTGTTATAATGGCATTTCTTCGTGGCTTATGGACTACTGTTCGTACGAGGTTTATTTCGTCGTGGTTTGTGTTTGTGTGTGTATCATCATCAGAATAAAGCACATCAACAACTCACAAGTGGTCAAATTATGAATGAAAATCATTAAAAATAAAAACATGTCGCATCATTATTAGTAAATACACGAGCAGAGTAGTTTCTCTCCTCGTGAAAATTTGCGGTCCTGCATCATGGTCGCTCCTTGGCAAAAAATATCCTAAATATACCAACTTCACATAAGTACATTACGAGGTTGGACTTTATTTAAGTAGTGAGTCGGCCTCAATAGTATAAAGAACGAGATGAAAACACTTTTACTACCAGAATTCACTCTGCTCTAGATAAAATGAATGGTGATTCGCACCTCCAAAATCGCGAAAAGAGATCCCCACACCAATTTCATTTAATTTAATCTGATTCACTTTAATCTCATTGAGGGCATTGTCTTCCTCGTCCGATAAAAAACAACGGCAAGACCTGTACGCAATTCGTATTGAGAGATGTATCCAATGTATCCAATCCATCCAGGAAAAGTTTACGTTTTTCTCACGCTGCGCCACTCCGACATTTCATCATCTTCATGCGTTGATAGCTTTGCGTGTCGCATTTATTTACGTGTCATTTTTTTCACACGCGAACAGGTTACTTTTATTTGAAACTCGGTGGGGTGTTTTTGTGCCGTATTGCTGCATGCGTTTTATTTTGCAGGTAATGTAAAATTGAATTTGGTAAAAAAAACAACCCTATCCAAAAAATGAGCAAGAAAAACATGTACAAATTGGGAAGTATTTTTATTTTCAATGTGTTGTGTCATCTTACGATTAATTACACGCACATCTGCCTATATTCATTTCACCCATCATCATGCATGTGCAATAATCTGCTTAGAAAAACTTGGTCACATTATCCAATTCCAATCTTAATCCTACAAATGAAGAATTCAGTCCTAAGAAGATGAAAACATCTCAACTTTTCAGCCCGTCATCATTTTGGTCATGATGATGATCGTTTAATTCATTTTCAAAGGAAGGAGGAGTGAGTGGAATTCCATTCCCAAATGGTCTCCCCAATTTTAGAGACTTTTGTGACGACTTTTTTTCACTTTTTTGTCCATTCAAGAAAGAAGAGGAAGACAATTGTGAAGGGATTTTAATTGAAGCCGACTTGAGAATGAGGAGAAGAGAAGGTTGAGAAAAATATATAAACTGTTTTATAGACGTGATAAATTCCAATCTTTATCCTCTCACGTATCGCTACCTACAGGGTTTACGAGTGGTTTTAACACACAACCAAAACAGCCGTCCAAAACGGGTTTTAACCAGTTTTGGACACCGAATTGACGTTGGAAATGTCCTAAAGTGGCCAAAATAGAAAATGAGGCAAAATTTCGATAATCCTTTGACGTGTATGTATGTAATCTCCCAATAATTTTAACCATTTTGTTGTGTAATAGGTCTGGTTTAAAAAATATCTTAATTTCTCAATGAGAAATTCTCATATGAAAACATGAAAACCAAAGTTTTCCCAAATTTCGTGGTATTACACACCAAGCCGTTAAAAAAGAACTTGTAACATGCTGCCTCATTTTTCAAATATTGAACGCTTTGGACACTTTGAAAAGATTTTCACGCTTTTGGAACGTACAAAACGAAACACTGGCTACCCATCGTGCTTTTATTGATGCTGTTGCTACTGCCTGTTAATAAAGGTGTGGACAACATTTAACAAAAGAGTTAAATGAACTCTTTTTTATGTATTTGCTAAAGTTCAACTTCAACTTTCAGACTGCGTGGCACCGACGAAGAAGTGAATTTCCACATTTTTTTTTATATCCCTCAATAACTTGTATGTAAATGCGCCTTGTCATTTCCATTTATTGGAACGTATTTAAACCCTTATCCGATTTGCGCTTGGGTCGCACCACAAATTTGACAGGAATCCAACAATTCGTTCCTTTCATTCGTTTATGATTTCTTTTGACTTCAGCTCTTAAACCACTTACGTTTTTTCTACAAAAAAAAATTTGAGTGCAGAAAGTAAGTAAATTGGTCTTCTAAAAAAATAGAGCACGTACTGCACTTTGAAATAAAATACCCTAAATTCCTTCCCTTTACTTGCTTGCTTCCATTCATTAGGAGGCAAAGTCGAGCTCGAGGTCTTTATTGGTTGGTGTACTTGCATTCGTTCACCTTGCATTAGCCGAGTTGGATTCGATCCATTATTCTCCACCTTCATAAATAAATGAATGAAATCAAAGCAGTAAGAGAAGCATATGGGCTTAAAATAAGAAGTTGTATACACTGTGGATTTATATGTGCAGTCTGATCATGCATGTTATTTTTGTATTATTCTCATCGCAACACAAATGGTCACTAGGGCAGAATCGCTATACACACGTCTCACTTTGTCTTACAAGAATACTTGTAAGTATAAACGAAGCATGGAGGTCTCCCAGCGTAATGCACTCAGATTTTGAGCAAAACTGATGTCAATCGATCACAAATTTAATTAGTATGAAATTTGCAACAGACACGATCTACTAATGGACACGTTTGGCGAAAATATTTGCATCGGAAGAGGACAAAACGCGCAATAAATTTGGAAAGTGTAAAATTTGTCAACTTTAGGAAGCTTTTTCTCTTCGGATGCAAATATCTTCGCTAAATGTGCCCATTGGGAGATTGTGTCTTTCGAAAATTTCATACTAATTAACTTTGTGACCAATTGACACTAGTCTGACCCAAAATCTGATCGCATACGCTGAGAGACCTCCATTATGTATGCTTGTACATATGTACACATGTATTGGACACGATTTTGTAAGAAAGGAAAATGTCCGAGGTGGTCGATCACTCATGCTTCATGCAGTCTTTTTCGGACATTCTTTGAATCTCGGAAGTTGATTTTTGTAAGCCAAAACTTATGTCAAAGTCAAACACTCAATCGTGGTGACGATTAAAGACAGACTCGTTCTTGCGAAGTAATAACCTAAATCCTGCTGACATGTAAGACAGGTAACGTGCGTACATGTGAAAAGTTTCCATTGTAAATCCACCAAAAATAAAAATAAACCCAAATATTCCACCCAAATTTTGTGCTCACCTTCTTCCACGGTGAGCTGTCATTGTCGAGTTTTCATTGTTATTTGTTCCCTTCCGTAAATGTACACGTTGTGCATGATCGGATACACGTTGTCTGGGAGGATGTAGGACAAGGGACTGAAAAATATGTAAGTTGTGACGACAAAGTAAAATATTATTATTATCGGGTGGTCAGTTTATGGTAGGACTTTGAAATGAGAAGATTGACCATTTTCTCTGCTCAAAAACCACACATTTTTCCGGGTGTAAAAACACCAAGTCATTTTTGAGACACTTTTTCTTCGACAAGTTTGATGGAATTCGTGTCATTTCTTTCTTGGTTGAGATAATTGTGTCAAAATAATACCGCGTCAGAAGTGCTTTTCACGGTAAGAAGTTACAGACTCTTAAAGTTTAAGATTTATTACGGCTAAATTTTTTCAAATTAAAAAGTAATAATTTGTGCTAAAATTGTGTACTTTTGAAATGAGAAGATTGAGCATTTTTCTTTGCTGAACACCATACACGCGTTTTTTCCGGTTCTAAACACCAAGTCATTTTTTTGAGACAGTTTTTCATCGACAAGTTTTTGAGTGATGGAATTCATGTCATTTTTTTCTTGGTTGAGATACTTGTGTCAAAATAATATCAAATACTTCTCCTTTTCACGGTAAGAAGTTGAAGATTTGAGATTTATTAGGGCTAAATTTTTTCGCATTTATTTTAAATAATTTGAGCTAAAAATTGTACATTTAACCAGCCAAGCAGGACATCCTTTCCGAGTTGGTTAGAAAGAAGTGATGCAGAATTGCAAAATATGACGGAAAACTGCTAAAAGTAGACTTTTTCATGATCACTGATCACATGTAACGATCGCTTCAGGAAGTGCAGGCAATTAGTTACGTTTCTAGTTTAGAATTACATTATTATTATATTACCACTGAAATTTGAGACAGGATTTGAGACGGAATGCAACGCATTGTATCGATCCTTATTATTCTTAAGGTGTGCATTACAAACAATGCATGCCATTCCTCAATATTTAATGCTACACACGCAGTTTTTATTTCTTCGCCGTGTTTTACTTTGCACTATTATTAGAAAGTTTTTTCCTTTACTGACTTTTCGACTGTAATTTGGAATTATTTATGAATGAGTGAGAATGAATTCCATTGTAATATGTAAAAGGTAAATCAAATAAGTGGATTTACTAGTTCGATCGGTAATTATGTATTTTTTTAATGGAGTTAAGTAATTGCATAGTTATGTTTAGCTAAGAATAACAAGTAATAAATAGTAATGTTGATAATATGTTATCTTGAGTAAATATTTAGCTATACTTTACATACAAACCTATAGCAGTATGAATTTATGTGTAGAATCTCAAGGCCCAGTGCCAGTGCGTATACCAGTGCGTATTTTTTTAAAACATTATGCTTGAAAATAACTCTTAATTTGGTCCTGTTTTTGCTAATTTTCAGGTTACGATTGGAATTTGGAGTTGAATGGAACCCGGCCCGAAAGTGATAATCATTTTATAAAAAGTTATTCCGATAAGTGAAAAGAATGTAAAAAAAAACTATTACTCGAATACCGATCAAATTTCTACCCCCGTCAAGCATGCCTCCTCGCTTGTATAAAATTCAGTGTCCAATTTCCACTCGCGAATGCGAACATGACCTCCAGTGATAAATAACTCGTGTTTTGTTTACGTACATCAAAGTTGACGACGACATATTTTAAAAAGTGACAAAAATGGAGCCTAAAATTGTAATGGGGACATCTCATCCTCGAAAAAGTGACCTAGTCCATCATCTCATTTTCACATTTTGGGGGAGCGTCTCCCTCTTCACGTTCCTCTTCTTGGCGTCCTGCCCCCACAGCGTGTCCAGCCATGGGAGGCTTATCGAACCTCCGTCCCGATCTTCGATGTGGAGGTGAGCACAAAAAAATGACCACACCACAACTTTCCCAACCGTTCCTTTATTTCCATCAGTCACACCACGTATGAAATATGTATGGATTACTATTCACACACACTTTCACACCAATTGTTTGTCTACAACGGTTCAATTTCTCATTCTTTTTTACTTCTCATGAATTGTAGTCATGTCATAAGTACAACAAATCAGTTCAAATCACAACATCCCAACCACCACACGACGACATGACACCGGCATTAATACCATACCACTCTCTCAACTATTGTTGTAAAATGTTACACAATCCTAGATTTGAACCATCACATCGCAATCACATGAACAGGGTTTCGGGTGCAAGTAACCACTTGCAAAAAATAACGGCAAGAAAGTGGTTTTTTGCAGGTATTTTGACTTGCAAGAAATGCAAAGCGTAAGAAACTACGCCCCATATGGCGCATATTTCTTGCACTTTCTTGCAGTTTCTTGCACCTTGCGTTGCAGTGCAAGAAATGTACCAAACCCGAAAGGTACGAAACCCTGTACATGAAAGCCGTAATAAAATAATAATAAAAAAGGCCAATTTGTTTAACCGTCGTCTTGAATTTGTGTTTATATTTACGAAACGAGATTGACATGACACTCCTGTGTCACCTCAACATCCTTTTTATTATTTAACCAACAACTATTTTTTTAACTAACATAACAGCGATTAGTTGTGTAGTTTGTCATCCTATCTTTATTCTCATCGTCCTTTTTTGCCAGTAAAATGGGGTTGTTTATGTTTGAGGCTTGATTGCACCATGAACCGCTATTAAATCAAGCAGAGATCTCGAATCTAATTACAAAATGGTTCGTAACCTTTGCTAAGAAAAGACAGGATGTCGGCTTAATTTTAATTTTTATTTGTGTACTATGTGACATAATAGAGCTCTCGGAAAGTGTGCAATTTTAGTCTGACAGCAATAAACCAAATCGTAAATCTCATCTCTCATGAACAAACAAATAGTAAAATTGTTGCTTGGTTGGCAATAATCTTGCAAATCTCGGAAATCCTTTGGAGTCGTGTCCCCCACCCAAGTAATTTGCGGTGGTGGTAATTTTTTACAATATTTTCAATAGTAAATGGATATAAGCCTGACATTGAGCCACACCCGCGAGAGCGCTTTTTTGCATTTCAATGAATAAGATGGGCGATAAAGACACCGCTTTTCTTCTCAGGCATGCAATTCTAAAATTTTATCGTCAAAGTCATTATCGTATTTGTTTTTAGAATCGATTTATTAATCAAAACCATAAATTTGCATCATTTGCACACAAGTATTATGCAAAATCACGTTACAATATGAACTTTATTAGGTGCAATTTATTGTTGAATTGTTTAAAAATTAGAATTTTATCATCACTAACTCGATCAAAGTCACTATCATATTTGTTTTTTGCATTCAATTACTAATCAAAACCATAAATAAATTTGCACGGTTATTTATAAATATTATGTAAAGTCATATTACAATATGACTTTTATTTCATGCAATTTATTGTTGAATTGTTTAGAAAATTAGTTGCACAAATAATTCACGATACTCTTATGATGACCACGACCACCTATTTGCTTGAGACGGGAGGACTGAATGATATTCTTCCCCCTACATATTTTTTTATACAGTGGTCGCGAAAGCGTGGGGACGGAGGGACAATGTCCCCACGGTTATTCGATGTCCCCACCATCTGCCCATGCCATATGAACCCCACCCTCCCCTATCCTAAAATGTTAATGTCCCCCGATGTCCCCACAGCTTCCGCGGCCACTGCTACTATATATACAGCTTTCGAGAAGATAACAATAAATAATACTCTGATTTTTGATCCATTGTTTGCATTTATTTTTACAGATACGGTTTCAACACCACCGCAAACTATAATGATCATGAATTGTACTGTGGTGGATTTGCACGACAACATCAAAAGAACCGTGGAAAATGTGGGGTTTGTGGTGAGTGAAGAGAAATTAAATGTATTTTTTTCCATCTCATCTCATCAGGGAGGAGGAATTTGTGTGTAACTAAAATTTTGCTGTTTTTTTTCACTAATATTTTTAGGTGACCCCTTCGACGGACCTAAACCCAACGAGGCTGGCGGCCCTTATGCTCAGGTATTGCACGTCACCACTTATTTACATATTTCGCAAACCTAATTATTACTACATACATGACCATTATTTTGTCGTATGTGTAGGGGATTATAGTCCGAAAGTACCGGACGAACTCGATAATTCGGTTAAAAGTGGAGTTAACTGCCAACCACAAAGGTTACTTTGAGTTCAGACTCTGTCCAAATAATAATCCTAAAAAGGTTGTTAGTCAGAAGTGTCTGGACAATTATTTACTCCAACAATCAAACAGTGAGGGACCCAGGTGAGTGCATAAATTGTATTAAAATTGGGCTCTCCTCGTGGTAGATTATTTTCTTTCTAAATTCCATTGTTGTCCAATTCTAATTGTTACAATGTGGCCATCCATTCCTGGAAGGAAGGTCGTTTCTTCTTCTCCTTTTTATTCTTGTTTCTCTTTTGTGTCTCCTCTGCTTTTGTACAAGGAAGAATTTAATTGCCTGTTAAAAAACGTGTGCACCATTTTGGTGAACAATTTTACTAAATTTTAACGGACAATGTTGTGTTGTGTTTAAACAGGTATTATCCTAGCGAAGGGACAAAGGTTTTTGAATCACGTTTCCTCCTGCCAAAGGGGTTGACATGTACGCAATGTGTTTTACAGTGGAGATATGTCGCGGCCAATAGTTGGGGTCAGTATTTAAGATAAATCATTACAAATTTAGGACCAAATTTTTTATGTAGAAATTGCATATTAAAACGCAGGAGGCCCATGTGCCGACGGATCACCGGAAGGGATCGGGTGTGGACCACAAGAAGAGTTTCGAGCCTGTTCGGACGTTGCGGTTTATGATGATAAGGGCTACGCGTCGGCAGAGGAGCCAGAATTTACTGAAGGTACATATGCAAACAGAATTGACAACATGTTGTCAAAACATTTTTATGATTCCATGACTCATCGCCAAAATCAGCACATTTTTAATCACATCTCCGCTCTGGGAATTTATTTTACAAGTCTGGACGACGAATTTGTAGGGCAGATCGTTACCAATTTAAATAAAATATGTACTTCAAATTTTGACACTTTTTCAAAGTAGAGATCTCGAATTGAAGAAGCCCTCAGAAAAACTGGAACTCATTTAAAATGGCTTAAAAACTCATTCCTATTCTATTAATCAACTTACTAACTAAAAATTTGTCGTCCAAAATTTTAAAATAAACTTCTAACGCCGAGAAATGATTAAAATATGTTAACTTCGACGATTTTGGTGATGATTCATCAAGTCCTACGTTAAAAAGGGTACAATATAATTATTTTTTTATTCTTCTTCCAGACAAACTCGAGAGTCAACCTCCCACACCGAAATCGAACACTACTCAGCACCCTGCAGAATATCCTACCGATCAAGATACTCAATCCTCCGGACAAGTTTGGCCCTTCATTCTGGCCTTTATCCTCATCCTCTTCTTCACCGCGGTGGCCAGTTTCGTCCTCTGGTGGTTTTATCGGGGAGAGATTATCCTATTTTTACGCGAAACGAGGCGAAAATTTAACCCAAAATGGGGTCGGGATTCGCAAAATATTTCAAATTATGGTGGCGATCCTCACATGACATACCCCACATCCACTTTTAACTCCTCCTCAACCACATCCGGTCCCGTGCCTCCGCCGAGAAATAAGAAACACAATTCTTCCACCCATCACGACATGACGCCGCATCGCCACCATCACCACCCCGACATTTACGGGGGACAGAGACAACATAAAATTATTACGCCGGATCTTATCTCACAACCCCTCCAGGTTACAATTAACGGTCTCCCGGCTTAATTTGCATACCAATTAATTAATTACTTACTTAATCAATCGTAAATACCTAATCAAATATGTTGTGTATTACATAATAGTTTAATTGTCATCCATGTAAATTCCTTGTAATCATATACATATAGTTTGTGTCAAGTTAAATATTTTAGCAAGTTTTTTTTTACTATACAGACTGAATTTATATATTTTGTTTATATATGTTTACATATCCACATTTACATACAGCGTGTGTGTGTGTAAATTGTTGGAGAAAAAGTAAAAGCGAGAATAAAAAAATGTAAAATTGTGAACATTAATGGAGAAATTAAAACGTTGGTTTGCATGTATGTACATGAATCTGAATTCTGAATCGCATGGAAAAGTAGGAACAAGTCAGTGGGACTCTGGCTTGTGTAAAAATCTCCCCCTTTTCCAACCCAGGTTCCGTTTCACTTCCTTAATTTCTTCAGAAAAGCAGGGAAATCGGATCGATATGGACTTTCCGTCCGTCCATAACAATAATATTATTGGTGTGCGTTGCATAAGTCCCTCCAGTCCACGAATATATTTGATATACACAAATACAGAAAGAAGGGTGAATCATCAATACAAACAAACGAAAAGTCAAGAATGCACTTTTCAGGCAGGCAGTGTATTTACACAGAAAATGAAACAATGGTGTTAACATACACATACTGGAATATAATAATTTATAACTGGACTGGTAGTAATACTAGCCAAGTTATTACCTAAATTGTGTGGTGTAACTATATAACAAACAACTGTATGTAACTGCTCAAGAAATGTTGTCAAATAAATCACGTCAGGCTCAGATTTCTCGTATTATTATTAATCCTTCTCTCTGACTGTCGGATAATAAATCAGCTCAATAATATTTATAGTTTGTTTTACGTATAAAGATAATTATATAAATAAAGACATAACTAAAGTAAATACAAAACTCAGCCGGGCACTGGTACATGCAATATTATTCTCAAAGTGGATATCGTACTGAATAATCTTTGGTAAGTAAATAAATATTTTAAAGAATTAGATTCGAATGTTTCTTTCTCATTCATATAAAATGTACACAAAAAAGTTGTGTATTGCATGTGAAAAAGTAGTGAAAACAAATCAACCCTCTTCGTGTAACGAGCCAGCACAAGTTCATGTACAAACTCCACTAATAAGTAAAAGGGTTAATATTTAAGTGGTCTGGTCTATAATTTTTTATGGCTCTTTTCCAATCAAGTCGAGCATTATTACACAACTCTGTTTTTTATTCTTTGAATAAATCCCGTGCAACTTTTGCGTTATGATTTTCTCGCAGTCAGGCATTTAATTTGTCATGCCGTGGAAATGGAACGGATTGAAATGAAACTGACTCTCTCTGAAACCATTTCTTTGATACTTGTGTGTAATTTGACCATTTTGTTATTGTTTCGTTTTAATAAACATCGTTGCTTGGTTGGTAACTGGCTGGTCGGTGGTCTGTTGGTTACATCGTTTATTTACATATGGACGCATTTTTGTCTTTCAGTTCAAAACTAGTCGCTTGAGAAGAAGAAGATTCAAAAATACAAGTGGGGGATTTGTGTAGTGAATTTGATTCAAGGAGTTTAAATGTGATCAAAATGTCGGCCTCTGGATCAGGTAAAAACCCAATTTTTGTCCAATTTTCTATCAAAAACTGTGGTACGGAGAATATTATACGCAATAACTTGAGACGGAATCGGGTGGCTTAACTTTACGAACTGAACATGACACAAGATAATCTCATCGCCATTTGCATATTAACAAAGTCCGTAAGAATGGTAAATTTACTATGCGCACACATTATTAATCTTGCACTGACAAGGAAACGATCGTGCGGATGATACAATCTTAATATTAATTGCATTGCACAGTGCCTTCTTTCTCTTTTGGATCGGACTTTGTAGGTTTACAATTATTATTCTTTTTTCACTCGTGTTCTTTTATAGGATGCATAATTGCACCACGTCCAATTTGGGAATGGGTGGATCCCACTCAAACTGTAAATGATGTTGTTTCATTTTCATTGTTGGAGATATATTGCTTTACACACTGCTGACCAAAATCAGGGAGCGTGGTTGGTGGTGGAGGTTCATTTACACGTATATCCGATATGCAAATGTAATAATATGTGCATCTTTTGTGCGTGCAAGTAAGCTTCAATTTCCAAGAGCCGGATCAAGTCCATGTAGCGAGAGAATAGTTTCAAATGTCAATCTCTGACATTTATTTATGTATGCCTGGTTGGTCGGATATAGTTTTGGTAGTCTCATACTATGCAAATTAATGGGTCGCCTCGAAAAGTTCATAACTCATCCGCATCCACCTCCCGTCATCATTCTCTCATCTCATCATGAAAAATAATAAAATGCGAATTTTCCCGACGCTGCGTCTCAGTCTGGTGGCAAACTAGGGTCAGATCACATTACTCAGAATGTCGCACAGTCACAGTTCCAACTATGCCCAACCCTACCACCACCGACCCCCTTTTAGCAGTTCCGGCCCCACCGTGTCCACTGACCGTCCTGCCACTTTAAATCTGCAGGGCAAGGCGGCAGGCCCTGCGAATAGTACGAATTCCAATCCCACCGGGCTTGGCATGCCGTCTCTTCCGCACAAACCAACCCGTTACACCCCCGTCTACCCCACCCTCATGATGCCCACGAACAATCCCACCATTTCCAGTGGGGCTGGAAGTAAATCCTCCTCCTACTCGAGTCTCACGTCATCCACGCCATATTCTGCGTACACGCGACAACCCCAAAATGCCACCACGACGACGAATCAGCCACTGCAACCCCTCACGGCACAACTTCCCCCCAAAACCTTAAACACGTACGAATCTCGGCACCAGTACTACCAACCAGCTCAGCGGTTGCAACAGTACCCACCCAGCCACCCATCCGTCACGAATTTGTCGAACGTTTCGAGTAAAAGTGCCCAAAATCTGGGAGGGGGTGACTCCGTTCCGGACGTGTTCTGTTTGTCATGTCCGCCAGCAGAGTTTAAATTCTCGGATGCATATCGAGCTAAAACATGTAGGTTGTTAAATTAATTTATTGATCCTCTACTTCCTCTGGGTTAACAGTAATAATAACCTTAATACGGTACTCGTGAGCAATCCATTGCATTAACAACTCCAAGTCTGTTAAATGTTGATTATCATAAAAAGCTGCCTCATCATCATAACTATAATCCTCATCATGCTCCTCTGGATTCTCATATCTTTGTAGAGGAACATTCTGCATGTCACTAATACGACTTCTCATTTCTTTACTAGTGCCTCGTGTAGGAAAAGAGAACGAGCGGCTGATCGGATTCGCCACGTTGCCGGAGCAAGTTCACAGGAAGTCGGTGAAGAAGGGGTTCGATTTTACCCTCATGGTCGTGGGAGAGTCGGGGCTGGGAAAATCGACACTTATCAACAGCCTGTTTCTGGCGGATTTCTATAATGATAGGAAACTTCCCACCGTGTCGGGTGAGCTATCGAGTTTAAATTCAATAAATTCTTATCCAGTGTTTTGCAATCACAGGCGCAAGAAACGACGCCCGCTATACTTCATACGGCGCGTGGCTAGATAGCGCATATTTCTTGCACTTTCTTGCACCTGGCATTTCTTGCGATTCCTGCTTTACAGTGCAAGAAATGTGGCAAACCCCCAATAAACGAAACACTGTTCTTATCTATGAAAAACTAACGCTTTTAAATATTTTGTAGACCTCATCAAAAAGACGACTTCAATTCAACAGCATACGATCGAGATTGAAGAGAGGGGAGTCAAGTTGCGTCTCACGGTGGTGGACACGCCAGGTTAGTATGAAGGGATTTATAATCTGCTTATCTAAACTATTTCGGCACAGGCATATTTATTAAAGAAATTTGTACCATCTTTATAAAATGTAGGCTTTGGGGACTCCATAAATTGTGAGGAGAGTTGGAAAACATGTGTCGACTACATTGACGACCAGTTTCACCAATACTTCCAAGCAGAAAGTGGTCTTAACCGGAAGCACATTCAGGACGGGCGGGTCCATTGTTGTCTCTACTTTATCCCGTCGTATGGACGAGGGTATGTATATCCTATTTTGTTCCTTATCCTTGGAGCTAAATATTTTATTTAATGAAATTATGCAAAGTTAATCCAATTCTTAACTCCAGATTACGCCAACTGGATATCCAATCCTTAAAGACGTTACAAACCCGAGTCAACATAATTCCCGTCATTGGAAAATCAGACATATTAACCCCAACGGAAGTGAGGACGTTAAAAGATTCGATTTTAGAAGATTTGAAATCTAACCATATTCAGGTACATTTTATTTTTTAATCACGATCCGATTCTTTTTAAAAGTTAAAATTTCTGATATTTGAAAATAGATTTACCAATTTCCCGACTGTGATGAAGAGGAAGACGAGGAATTCAAAAAGCAAGATCGCGAACTCAAAGCGGCAATTCCATTCGCAGTGGCGTCGAGCGATACGTTTGTTGAAGTTGCTGGAAAAAGGTTCAGAGGACGCGTCTACCCCTGGGGAATAGTCGAAGGTGGAAAAACCCATTACTATTACATGCATATTTTGTTTGTGTACACGACTACCCGGGTGTACATAGACATACACTAAACTACCCGGGCAGTGTTAGGTATTTTATATGACAGTCTTTGAATCAGTGGTGAATTCACCAGATTCCTAGACTGTATATACAACGTTGACATTTATGCATTTATTTACTTGACATTTCAGTCGAAAATCCCAACCACAGCGACTTTGTCAAACTGCGTACAATGCTCATCCAATCTCACATGCATGACTTGAAAGAAACAACGCAAGAATTACACTACGAAAATTTCAGGGCGAGAGCAATCGCTCAAATTTCACAAAATCCACACAACAAGGAACGAAACAAATTGAAGAGAGAATCTTCTTCCGATGTGGCCCAACAGCAAGACATGTTATTACAGAAGGAGGCGGAAGTAAGTTCAATATCATAAGAAGTATTTTGTGTAATCTATGATTCATAATATTAATTGATGTTAATAAACTCTCCCCCAGATTAAGCGGATGCAACAAATGATTTCAAAAATGGAAGCAAAGCTCCGTGCCGCCGGTCAGCCGCAGAATCGTGGCGAGTCCATTGACATTTAAAGACAACGACGACTACATTATTAACGTAGGACGTATCATCAAAATAGTAAAAATCAGCACATTTTTGGTCATTTCTCGGCTTTAGAAATTTGTTTTAAAATTTTTAACGCCGAATTTGTAGAGCAGGTCATTGCCAATTAAGAAAAATATAGACTCCAGACTATGAAAATTATTGAAGGAGGAGATCTCAATTTTAAGAAGCCTTCAGAAAAATAGTCACTCATCGAAGCTGGCTTAAAAACCTTACCACCATTCTATTAATCAACTTCCTGACTATAAATTAGTCGTCTGGAATTTTTAAATAAATTCCCAGGGCCCAGGAATGATTAAAATGTGTTGATTTTGACTATTTTAGTGACAAGTCATCCAGACCTACGTTAATAACAATATAACATTCTAAGTTCTAGTCGAATACATACAATTTAGACGACTTTGATAAGTTTCAGCTTATCCAAGAATTTCATTCCAAAAAATGATTATTATGTACAATGGATTATTTATCAGACATTATAATCCAACCAAGCATCGAAATCTTACAGCTTTAACATGGCAATAATAATTAGCTCATTTTTTAAAAATAGCGACGCTGTTCAATATATAATAGCAGAGTAACGAATCATGTTCAAATTAGTTGTAAGTTAGCAACTTGATTGTTATTATTATAATCATCGACACGGCGTGTTGATGCACTTATGTAATACTGCCAAAGTCTATGCAAAACTGGCCTCTGTGTGTAAAAACATGTAGTTAATTAATGCTAAACAGATTATTTAGCCCATCACCTTTAATTACTGTATACGGCCTCTTAAAGTTCAATAAATTTGATGCTGAATAAAATATGAGGAAACGTAGAGGAGAAGGAAAAGTGGGATCGAAACGAATCTGGGCGGCGGTGTGGGTTTCCTGCACGAAGAGGACGACCTTGACGACAGCTCGGCCAACATGATGCTCAAACCTCGATGAAATCCTTGCATTTTGGGCCCCCAATCTCCATCTAGGACGACTTTCACTTTCTTATTTGTCGTATTTGTCGTACTGCTGTTACTCTGTAGTGTTGGAAGGTTTAGTGTCGGGGATGAATTTTGTTCCTCCGCTGGAGTTGTGGCACTTGAGGTCGATGAAACCAGGGGAGTGGTAGTAGTGCTAGTAGTGGTACTTGGTGTCGTGGTTGAGGGCAGACTGATCGGCATTAAGTGAATATTGACCAGCGTGGGCTCGTCGCCAACGTTAACTTGCACCCTTGTAGGGCGATACCCGTCTAATGTGACCTACATTAGGAATTGTAAGTAAATGAAATAAGGCAACGCAAAAATATATAAAATTTGTACTGCACCTGCAAGGTATGCCTCCCAGGCGGAAGTAGCCTCCAAAACTCTCCCTGTCTCGATGTGAACCAAAATAGTGGAGAGAGACCGTCATCATCACCTCTGCTATTCACCCGCGACATCAATGCCCCCTCCAGCACGTCGTGACTCAGGGTGTCAACCACTTGACCACGGATGCCACCCAAGGCGGCTTCCACGAGAAGGGCGTAAATTCCCTGTAAGAAACCCACGATTATTTATCCGAGTCAAGTTTTACGAGCGTGATCTAGACAGACAGACGACCATGACATGACGGGTGCATAAGCCCTGACTTGGGCTAAAAAAATGCAATAATTTGTACGTCATTTTCCACCAATTATTTTTTTACTTACCCGTTCATGCCTTGCCGCAATTTGCAAGAGTGTGGCCTCATCCCCCGGATTTCGACAGCAATGCAACCCCACCGTAATTTCCGGTGTGGCGGCTCTCACATAGGACCAGTCCATCATCGTCCCCCGAGCCGGATACCATTCCGCCCCGTTGACCCAGCCTTTAGGGAAATTGCGGCGGAGATTGGCACAGTTCCAGCTGCCTGCTTGGCCCCCCACGGCAGCCACATATTTGTCCGCTAGTCGCGTGAAGATGTCGTTGTCGGGGGTTTCGTGGGCTTGAGAGGTCATGAGGTCGAGGCGGTCGTCGAACGGGAGGACCAGCATTGCCTGACCAGAGAGGAGAGAGAGCGAGAGGACAAAATTGTTGGCGAGGGACCATCGCATCACGGCGGCTGTTTCGGGTTGGAGGTTATGGTGGGAGTAGTGATATTCCTCCTCGGAGGTGGGGAACACGAGGGGAAAGTCGCGATTGAGGTCGACGCCAGCCCCGTTGCTACTGCACACGTAAAAAATGAGACAATTTAGTAAATGAAGTAATTGAGTAAGTAATTGAAATGCATAGAAATGACATATTTTCACAAATTGACTGACCGTCCCTTCCCATCCAGACATGATCCCGGTTTCGCAGCTGCAGACCCGTCAGGATTCATGTCGAAAAGAATATGGACCTCGAGTGCCTGGAGGAGACGACGCTCTTGAGTTCCAACTTTGCGAAATCCGATGAGAAGTCGCTGAAAATCAAGTAATTGTGAGCATTTGCTTTACTACTGGTGTTAAACATGGTAAAAAATCAAACTCATGAAAATGACTTACCTGAGCTAATGAGAGTAATGTTGCACATGCTGGACCCGAGAATCCGTTCACATTTCCAACCAATTTTACCTGTGGTCTGAGCACGGGTCGCAAATTTACAGAGTCTCCGACCCGCATGACCCACAAGGCTCGACCTATAAAACATATACCTTTGAAATTCTTTTCGTGTTTTCTAGATTAATTTTATGATCTCACCTTGACTAGAATTTCCAATCGAGGTCAGGGACGCAATGGACGAGTGTTGCTGAACCAAGTCATGCAAAATTCTGGTCAGATTGGCGTGGTCGCACGGACTCAAAACCTCGGCGGTACGGTTGGTCGTAACGTCGCCCCCACCGCTGCATGAAATTACTACGACTAGGAGCAATAATAACCAGGAGTAGCACAAAAGAGCCATGACTGATTATTATGAAAAATCAAACTAATGAAAACAAGCAGTAAATAGTTGTCTGCATCTTCAGCTACCGAAATGAAACTACATACGTACTGGTACTACAATACTCTCAGATTAAGAGCGGAAGTCGGTATCTCTCCTTCGCAAGAGATGAACCAAGAGCTTCCGTCATAAATAAGATCGATGCTTAAAAAATAAGCCAGCAACACAACGACAACAATATTGTTTTGTCTTTGGTTTCATTCTTTGAACTCACATAAGTACCCATTTTAATTATAATTCACTTCCAAATTTGAGGTATCGGACATAATAATGCGTAACACTTTTAAAAATATATACACGTAACATTTTTCGATTTAAACAACATGCTTTTCACACTAATAATCTACTACATTCAAATGCGCTGGCAGAAACGGACCCGAAAAATTAATGACATCACAGAGAGAGCGCGATTAATTACAGATATCGATCAGATCTGTTTCATGGTTAAATATTACACTTGATAAGACTACAATTATTGCTTCTGGTTAAAGCTGTTGAGCGTGTTGAGCCACATTTTCGTCTTCCCACATGTCTCTCGAGTGCAGAGAGGACACGTCATTAAGAGTTGGGGCGACACGGCGACGTCTTCCCTCAAATGGTTTACGACACACTCGGCCATTCCCTTAATGAAGAAGGGATGGTCGTTCGGGGCTTGGGCGCGACGGATGGTAACGCCAACCTAGATGAGAAGATAACAATGAAATTGGGCGTATAAATAAAAACTATGTCCAGGGATATAAATGATTACCTGTTTCGCTAAGTCTGACCCATATTCGATATCCATCTCATGCAACGTTTCGATGTGTTCATTCACAAATGCTATCGGGACGAGGAGTATGTTGCGTAACTTCTTAGCAGCCAAACCTGCACGAAAGAGGAAAAAATGAGTACATACATTAGGTTCAACTGTCGTCACGTGTTTAAATAGTTCATGCACCTTTGATGGCCTCCTCGGTGGAAGGTCGCAGCCATGGGATCGGTCCGACCTTTGACTGCCACACGAGTCGGTAGGGGTACGTACTGCCGAGAGTTTTCATGACAAGCTCTACAGTGGCAGAAACCTCGACGGGGTATGGATCCCCACGGTTGACAGTCTAACCATAAAAATCAGACCGTTACTATCATAAATTAAAATTAACCCACAAATTAGATTTATGTACCCACCTTCATTGGGAGGGAATGCGCCGAGAAGAGGATGACTGGCGGACCCTGATTTTGTGGAAAGTGAGGCAATTGTTCCTTGATTCTCTCCACGACAGCCGCCACAAAGCCAGGATTCGTGCCCCACCTGTCCAAAACACTCCACTTGATGGAGGACGACTCTTTCTTATCCATGTAAAACTTGTGTATCTCATGAATCGATGAGCCCGTCGTGGCGCAAGAATACTGTGGATATTGAGAAAAGGCAACCGCTCTCTTGACCCCGTCCCTGTAAATTCGTAACAAACTAAATAAATACCCTTCCTTCTACCACTTTATTTATGACCGAAATTACCTTTCCATCTCCTCCAACGTGCTCCTCGTGAGTGGATTAGCATAACGAAAACCAACATACGGCTTATGTGGCGCCGTTGACGGGGACAAGCTGTCCAACTCCTTACATAACAAGTCACCCTGTATCTTCGTCCACTTTAAAATTGGCGAACCACCCCCAATTTCCGCATATTTCGCCCGGATGGAAGGAGTTCGTCGTTTCGCGAGCCAAGCACCGACCTGAGTTTGCATAGGGAGTTGCATGATGTCCCGGTCCTGTAAATATTTGCATACGCACATTATGTCACGTTTTCCTCAGCATATCATTCTCGAACCTCACCTGAAACAGCCTGTGCAGAAACGGACCCACTTCCCCCAACTCGGCCGGACCTCCCATGTTCAGCAGGAGCACGGCGGTCGAGTACGGTTTGGCACTCCTCCCACCGGCAAAAAATTGTCGCCCCGTGAGACCCCACCCGACCCCAATAATCCCTGGTGTTAGAGCCCACCTCATGATTAGTTAGTTGGGTGAAAGATGTTATGACGTGGCTAAAAATACACTATATCGTTGTCAACTATCAATTAATTTAATCAGTTTATCACCTGTTGCATAGATCATCATCTTCTCTCAAGTGTCAGTCAATCAGAGGAGGAGTGTAGTGGGTCTGTCGGTGGGTCGGCACGGCAGGCTCGTATCAATTGTCCGAACCGTGTGCCGCCACTGTTCCTCCGATGTTCGACTCGAGGAGATGATGATGCAGATGGCCTTGACGAAGTGAGTTCCCAACAGAAACTACTACTTTACTACCACCACCACCACCACCACTCAGTAGTTCATTCTCACTCACTCAATCCTCACTCAGAGTTTCACAAGGAGCTGCTCTCAGAGAGATAATATTGACCCCACGGACAAAGTTGGAACGGATCTTCGACCAAGTCCAAAAATCCCACATCATCAAGGTCATCATTTCCCGTAATGATGGCTAGTTGGAAAGGTCACGCGTCCCGATGGTGGTGGTAGTTTTTTTAGTTTGATAACCTGAGTGGGGGCGCCAAGCAGGAGGAGAAGTTAATTAGGATAATTAATTAGGTATCATATACGTGACAAGATTACATAAAAATTACCCCGACCGAGGCACAGAGGAAAAGTTGATTGTACAAATTTTAGCGAGGAAGTAAAGTAGTAACGACGACGACTACGAAAATGTCGGTCAGAGCCTTAATCCAGTCCTCGTCGACGTCCTCCTCTCAGCAGTCACAACAACAGCACCAGCAAGGAGGGAACATGAGGGGGGGTCGAGATGGGGGACGTAGGACGAATCTGAGGGAGACGATCCACTCTGGTCACTTCATGGTGAGAAGTTATTTAAGATGTTGATAACTGTAATAGTTGAGATATATTTCTTAACTGTTTCGTCATCATTGTCTTTCTTAGGTGTCCGACTTTGAACCAGAGTCCGAAGCGCAGGATGAAGAGTATGAGGTGGGCATGCCCATCCCGCCTGGGCCTCCGGAGACCGTTGTTGTAAAAGTGACCGCCCACCAGTCCTCGGACATGTTGCCTTCTAATTATGGGGGAGGAGGATCTTCGTCTTACCAGTCGAACCATAACCACCACCACTCATCAACCAACCATGCCCACAACTCGCAACACCACCAACAAGGGGGACGAGGGAGCAGTGTCATTATGAAGAGGGAGAGAAGCAGCAGCTCGAGCATTGTGGATAACTCACTCTCCGACCTGGGAATGGTCATGCCGGGAGTGGGAGGTCATATAAATATAAATCCGTACAACCAAGCCCTTTCCCAGTACACTGGTGGTGGTGGAGAAGATGAACCTCCCACGGCAGGGACGGCTATTTCGATTGATGGGTCGCTCACAAAACTCTTCCAATGCATGAGTTTAGCGTACAGGTGAGGTCACTCTACTCACTAGTGGAGATAATGCTAAATATGTAGGTCATTGTTATATAATCATTATGAATGTGTCCCTGTTTGTTTGAATTTTCAGGCAAAAGTTAACCTCTCCAAAGTGGAACCGCTTCAAAGGGGTCAGACTCCGCTGGAAGGACAAGATTAGGTTGAACAATGTGATCTGGAGGTGTTGGCACATGCAATGTGAGTACTTTTTAAATTTAGTTTGAAATCCAGCACTAAAGTTGTACCCAAACTGACGAGCTGTTCTTTTGTCAGTTATAATGAAGAAGAAGACCTTAGTCTGCCAGTTCGCCGCCCCACTGGATGTCGACGGTCACAACAAACCCGAGGTTAGGAGCGTGCCATTTAGTGTTAGGCGTAGCAGAACGAAAGGAACATTGATGCTGAGCATGAGACTGTCTTATCTGAGTTATAGGTTTGTTGTCCACAGGCTGTCGTGATGGAAGGGAAATACTGGAAGAGGAAGCTCTCCACGGTGGCTGCCGAGTACAAAAAATGGAGACTTTTTTACCGGAATAGAATCATGGGATGGACACATGCCACCCCGACGGCGGATTTAGTATGTAAATAATTCTTATTAGTTGATTACATATTTCACACTAAAAATGTATACCTAATCTTATGTAATTTTTAGCACCCAGTCTCCCTCGATGGATTCGATTGGTCCAGATCAGGAACGTTTGGAACCATGTCAAACATCATTTTTGATGACGACATGTTCATGGATTTCACTGATACTCTGTTTTCATCTCTCTCGTCTAATCAACCCTTTGCATTTCCCAATCCAAAAGAAATAAGTTAGTTTTTTCCCAATTTTATTTTTGAAACTTGTAAAAAAATTGATAAACAAACTAAATCGTTTAACTCCAATCCACCTACAGCGAGGGTAGGCATGGTGGCCGATTTCATCCAACCCGGACTTGTACAACTGCAACCAAACCTGGACGATTTTATGGATACGTTGGAACCCCTCCAAGACTACGTCAACTCGAAATTGTTACCTCCCGTCCCGGAAGAACTGGAAAATTTTGACCCACCCGACAGTCTCCTTTCAGATGATGTCCTTACCCACAACCACAATAATCAAGGCAACAAGAGTGGATCTTCTGCCCAACAGCAGCAGCAGCAGCAGCAACAACAACAACAGCAACCACAGAACTACTACGATCAAACAATCCTTCTCCCACACCATAATGGAATTGCGTCTACTGAACAACATACCAATCATCACCCCCACCACAATAAGGGGCGAGTCAGTCAACAGGAAAAACAATTACAGCAGCAGCAACAGCAAGGATCCTCTTCTGGAATATTTGCAAAGCCTCAGGTCAGTTATTTCTAAAGAGTTTAGTATTAGTTCAGTTTGTGAAGGAATGGAGTTTAATTTGTTATGTTTATCCGATTTAGGGCAAGCCTCGAGGTCGCACCCGCAGTGGTCCCGGGTCACGATCATCCAACCAACCCAGTCATCAACAGCAGCTCGTGAACAACGCCAACTCTAACACACTCCTCTCCCACCTCCTCGCCAATTCGAATCACCACAATCACCACACCAGCCACAGCCACCCCCACTCCACGTCTTCTTCTTCACCATCCAATCACCACAATGTCCCAGCCCTTCCACCCCCACCAGTGACAACTAGCAGCGGTGGAACTGGTGCTGACTACGGAAACATGTCTCCACTCAATATGATTATGGGCGAACAATTTCAACAGTTCCATTTGCCGGCGCCAAACACGCCACTCGTCGTACGTACTTACTTATTCTCACAAAAAATATTTGATAATTTTAACACTTATTCATTTTCCAGATAAATTTTGGAGGTCTTGGGAGTGGCAGTGGCTCCTTGCTCTCGTCATTTAGTGGCGCATCCAACACTTCGCCAACGGGAGGTGGTGGCTCTGGTGGAAGTGGGGGTTCGGTTTCTCCCCCTCTCGGGCCTCCATCCTCAACCACGCCGACGAGCAACCCTTCATCTCCTTCTAAAGGGGCGAGAAAGGGACTTGCTGGCTCGAGTTCTTCTACCGGCGGTGGTGGAGACGGGAGTGACCGGGGTGGTTACAAAGTACGTTAAAGATCGTCTCTACGCTAATCTGGATCAGTGTATTTGAGTGGGTGTGATTTCTTTCAGGAGCATCGACGCGTTTCACACATTAACGCGGAGCAAAAACGGCGGTGCAATATCAAAAATGGATTTGACACGTTGCACTCTCTCATCCCGCAGTTGAGTCACAACCCAAACGCCAAGGTGGGTAATCTTTAACATTATGTGGGTCACCCGCGTCAAAGCTTTCTTGCCTAATTCACTGCCTCTCGTGCAGGTGAGCAAGGCTGCTATGTTGGCGAAAGGGGCCGAGTACATTCGACAGTTGAAGCTGGAGCGGGCCCAACTCAAGGATGAGATCGAACGCCACCGGGCCGACGTGGAGGGTCTCAACGCCTCCATCAACAACTGCCAGTCCATGCTTCCCGCAACGGGAGCGCCCGTCTCGAGGCAACGCACTTCCAAAATGAACGAAATGTTTCACGTGTGGGTGAGGCAGAGGACATTGGAGAATTGGAAGTTTTGGCTGGTGAGTGAACTTTATTTATGGAGTGCGTTTATTCCCAGATAAGCAGATCGTCGTTTATAATTCATTGTAAACTTATTTCCTATCTAGTTTTCCACCCTGATCCGTCCCCTCTTGGACTCGTACAACAACTCTGTCTCTACTGCCAGTGTTGACGAACTTTGTCGCACCGTCTTGGCATGGGTGGACCAGCATTGTTCCCTCGTGGATCTCAGACCAGGTGAGCCAGATCTGTTTTAGGTACATATCTACATATCTTAGAAAAGTGGCATTTAACCTTTGTCGTTTTCACAGCTGTACTCACCTCCCTTCGCCAGTTGTGTACTTCAACGGACATTCTAAGCAATCCAGGCAATCTGCAAGAGGAGGCGTACAAAGCGGTGAATCGTCCTATACCACAGGATCGTAATAACAGTGGTGGTGGAGGTAGTGATTCCTCCTCCAGGTAATCAGCATCAGCAAAACCAACATCTTTCACTTTCATGTAAAAGTATGACGAAAGAAATTGTGACCTTTGATATTTAACTCACAGATAAAACGTTGTCTCCTAAACAGCCAGTAATCCCACAACATACTCTGCTGCTGGATTGCTCTATGCTGCTGCTGCTTCTACTACACTACGTTGTAAACTTGGAATTAACACCCAAAAGTCCAATAATGGATAAAGTACAAGTGCCCCCGATAGCCAACCCCCTCCCACCACATCTCTCTCCTCCAATATATATACCCCCCAACCAACTCCCGTGTAATTAGCCAGTGAAATGAAGAGAATGGTAACTAAAAGCGCTTAAACAAAATCTGCATGTCGCCACGACCATAAATTGGTACAGCGTGCATGTCCACACTCCACTTCTACACAATACACACATTTAAATACGTGACAAAACAAGAAGGTGCTCCAATTCAGAATAACAAAATACTAATCAGAATCATAAGTCAGAACTTGAAGAGACTCGAAACATGTAAGACGAGGATCTTACTCAGCTCAACAAAGAAACACGAATACGTCGAAGGTTTGAAGAGGGAGGAAAACTGTAAATTGGAATGATATAACTTATCTAGGAACACAAATTCAAAGAATGAATAGATTGAAAAAAAATCCTCTCTTCCTCACTCACACTCGTCGTATTTACTATTTTTTGAACACACTTCACGATAAACGACAAACGTCCATATTTCTACAATTTTTCAAAAATTTCAACCCAACTTTAACTAATACAAAACTGCTTTAAGAGAAACATGTGACACCGTATCGATAAGAATAGGAGGACGCAGGTTAAATAAAACCCTAGCTTTTTCTTTGTTTGCAAGAGCGTCCAACAAATTAAGCCATACTGCACATCATTTACTACCACTATACTCCTCCGTTGTTTTAAATACTATCTACATCATAGTACTACTTATGCAAGCAGAGAATATTATTTTATAACGAAAGCCCAACTTTCCACTATCCTTCTGACCTTCGAAATAATCCGCAATGAGAAGTTCTCCTTTCACTGTCCTACAACAAGTCGGCATCGAGAGATTTATATTACAAAAGCTTAGATTAGGTTATCATAATCGATGAAAAAGAAATATAAATATATATATATTATTGTTATCCCTGATATTGCTGCTAAAGTTACTACTAGCTCTATACCCATATAAATACTATATATACAGAGTTCTATATTGATTATAATACTGCATGATAAACTTGATAAAGGTGATGTTTGCTTAGTTATTTTAATAATTACCAGCTGAAAAAGTTAACAGTACAAGAAAAATTATAGATATAATGCTATGTGTGTCTATGTGAATTAATTCAGAAAGAAAGATGTGTGTGCCTCTAACCAACAACGCAACAACAAACAAATTCTATGAAAAAATATATATATTTAGAAACCTTTGTCTTCTTCTATGATTAAGTAATAGAAACAAATATATTGTGCAATTAATTTACGATTCGGATATGATGAAGTGCATTCTGAGCTACTAAGCAAACTCGTAAAATTCAAAGTACACAACAAACTATCTAATTTTTACTACGTATGATTATTATATACACTCTTGTTAAGAAAAACATGAACGGTGTCTAAATGTTTAATTTGCCTTAACTAACTATGGAATGACATGATGGGTCATGGATTAGTAGTTTGGTAGTCTGGTGCAAGAGAATAAAATCAATTTTTAATTCTGAAATACTCCATCAAACAAAATAAGTGGCGTGTATTTACTGCATCTTGATGCATAGATTGATATAATTTATTCACTTTTAGTTGGAGTCCATTGACTGTATTCTTTTCTTGGACACAGTCAATGGACTCTGGTTGAACTGCAACTATTTGGCTATATAAGTATATGTTTACATATATATGTTTTAAAACCATGATGATCAATATAATCATAATAAGACAATGATAAATAATAACATAATAATTCAATTATGGATATCTTTAAACTGATAATTTGTTTGGTTGGTTGGACTAAAATGTTTTAAGTTAGGATGTAATGCTGACTTTGTTTGTTTGGTTTTCGTTTTGTTCGGTGGGACTAATTTCTTCATCTTCACTCTTGTTAAATGGAAGGTATTCGTTTTTTCAAATATCTGGAATGATGTATCATCTGATGTAATCTGTTTAGTCAAAATTAATTGTTGTTGCTGTTGTTGTTGTTATTCGCTCCTTTATTCTCGGCTAGCTCTTCCTGAAAAATCCTCTTGTACTTGTTCTTATCCACCTCATCTCTCCGTCGCTGTTCCGCAACCATTTGTTGCTCCAGTGTAGCCACCGTTCCATGGAGAGAAGGGTCGAGCTGGAGTGCTTGTGCGAAGTCAGATCGCGCTTCCCTGTAGTCACCGACTGATTGATGGCACTGGCCCCGGCGGAAATAGCCCTTCACATTGTCCGGCTGGAGTTTGAGTGCGGTGTCGAGATGGGTGATGGCCTCGTATACTTCATCCCTCTTCATGAGACAGAGGGCATAGTTCAGGAGGAGTGGGACCTTTTGGCTCTCAAGCTCTTTCGCCTCCGAACTGGAGGGGTGTTCCTTGAGAATAAGTTGTTCAAGATGGGAGATCGCAGTAAAATACTTGCGTTCCGCACCGCGAAAATCCCCTCCAGAGAAGAGTGCATTTCCTTCGGTTTGGAGGAGTGGGACGGAGGCTAGTTTCTCCGATTCGGTCAGTTGCCATGTTTCCCGTTCATACCCACCGGGAGGGGACACGCTCAGCAATTCTGATTAATGAAATTCATATTATGTAAATTGCACGAATGAATATAGATTAGATTTTGGTTTAATTTTTGAAGCACCAAAAAGGAAGCTCAAATCTTGCGGTGCTTGCATCAGTTTGTCCAAATCTGGAAATCCAATCCCTTGTGACATCATTCCGCAACAGTGGTGGGTGTGACTTCGCTCACCAGATGCAGACTCACGGATAGCTTTGGACACCATGGGGTACGAGGTGACGTACTGCAGAAACAAAGTGATTAAACAGGTATTAATCTACTCCCTGAACGAATAGATTGAGTGAACAACTCAGATTTGATTCACATACATGTTTCGGAACGACAAATCTCGCCACCTGACCCGGAATCATGGTGTGAACCATTAATTCCCAAACTGGCATTTTGAACTGTTTCCCAATAATTAGAGTCATGGGCTGTGCCATACACCGGGTATCGTCCAGTGCGGGGCCCTCCACATCCACCCCTTCATCAGTGACGATACAAGTTTTGAAATTGAAATCGACCTATGGGACAAGAACGAATTAATATTTAATATCCCATGACTTTTAAATATTTACCTTTGTCCCATCCGGATATGGAGGAAGGAGATCTTTCGGGCCGAGACGACCCTCCGCCAAGATTGTTTTAGCAACATCGGCCGGCAACTTCATCGTCTTTACTTACGATTAACTTTATTACAATTTATGCAATAATAACAAATCGATATTTAGCCCCGTGTGCGACGCATTCGAATCAACAGCTGAGAATAGATAGAATCACATTCGGTCAGTAACCTGAAGATAACGAATATATATATAATTGTCCTTAATTTAACAATTAGAGTAACATGACATTAAGATAGTTGTGAATTTTTAGATGAAAACTAAATTCCGAGATATATATCTTCTTACCCGACTGATTTCCTTGTCAGATTGATGTAAAAGTTGATCTCTTTTTTTATCAAGTGAATCACATGTGTTGTTGAGTGAACTCATATTAATAAAACTCTATGAGTGAACTGGAGGAAACTCGTTGATCTGCTCATGGCCAGGAGCTCGCAGCCTCAAGAACCACCTTTTTCATATCTCTTCCAATAAAGAGAAAGAAACCATATTTTAGTCATAAAAGAAAGAGGTCTCAACAGGAAATAATGTATGACATAAAAATTATCATACTAAAATTATGATTTTGAATCAATGAAAAAATATGAGATTTTTTATTGAAACAAGAATGTATATAACAGCGGCTTTCATTTGTATTGCAACCTGAGAAAATAATTTGTTTAGGTAAGTACGTCAAAAAAACCATTGCCATGAAGTTTTTGCAGTTGAGATTTTCGTATTATTTTTAACGTTTTATGAAGTAGAATTTTTCGAATTGCTAGAATTTTGCTACAGCAATAACATTTGTATGCAACATTTTTATGTACGATAATTGAATTGATGAACAAAGTTGACTTTTGATACTTTCCAGAAGTCTCAATTTCGTCTCATCCTATTTCACGCAATCTCCTCATTTAGAAAATAGACATTTTGCTACTTAAAAAAGACGTATGTCATGCACATCGACATCTTATCGTTCAGATTAATAAATATATTAATTACTTCATAAATATTTTACTGGAAAAATAATTTTATACGATGAATGCAATTTATGCACATGATGCAATTTATTTTTGCATTCGGGCACACGGAGAATATCCGCGAGAATTGAGAGTTCGGCATTTCATCAGAGCTGCAGCCCAGCACCAGTGGAAAATTTATCTAATAATCTCTCATCTTTGGCGACAAACAAATCATGGCTTTTTTCATAGCCTTCAACAGGTCAAGAGGTGGGTGTGGTGTACCTTATCTTATCTTAACTAAGTATTATACTTGCTTATCCTTTCCTCTATGTTTTAGTTGGCAGTGGCGCCTCCGTCGTTATGAAGGCAATCCTCGGTGATGGTGGGAGTGGTGTCTTTTCCAGGTCCAAGGCCACCCTCTCCGTCGGCAACAATTATCAACTCTTTCTTCGTCTGGGAGGAGGAGGAAGAGCTTTATCTCACATTCGATTAACCAGTGGGCGACAAATTCAGCGTGACTTGACTCGAAGGCGGTTCCTCTCAACGTCTCGTGCTCTCGAGGCCGAAAAACAAGTCTACCAGAGAGACAAACCTCACTGTAATGTGGGCACGATAGGTCACGTGGATCATGGCAAGACTACCCTCACAGCGGCCATCACAAGGGGTGAGGCAGACATCAAACATTGATCAGATTATGTTTTTTAATTTCGCTTCATATTTTTGCTAGTTCTCTCCGAATCCAACAAATCTGTGAAGGTGAAGAAATACGATGAAATTGACAATGCTCCTGAAGAGAAGCAACGAGGCATTACGATCAACGTGGCTCACATCGAATACGCCACGGAGGCGAGGCACTATTCACACACGGATTGTCCCGGACATGCCGATTATATTAAGAACATGATCACCGGCACGGCCCAAATGGACGGGGCGATCCTAGTCGTTGCAGCGACTGATGGAGTCATGCCCCAAACCAGGGAACATCTCCTCCTCTCAAAACAGATTGGAATTGAACACATTGTCGTCTTTATTAACAAGGTGAGATGGTCGTTAAAATTGGTGGTTTAAATATTTTAATCATAGCAAGGATAGATATTTAGGTAAATACTTGCATTATTGATTACAGGTTGATGCCGCCGATGCTGAAATGGTTGACCTAGTGGAGATGGAGATTCGCGAACTAATGTCCGAAATGAAATTTGATGGCGACAAAGTCCCAGTGATTAAAGGATCCGCCTTGTGCGCCCTGGAAGGGAAGAATCCAGAAATTGGGGCCAATGCTGTCAAAGAACTCTTAAGCGCCGTGGATTCCTTCATCCCAACGCCCGTTCGTGATTTGGATAAGCCTTTCTTACTTCCCATTGAGAACGTGTACAGCATTGCGGGGAGAGGAACGGTCTGCACGGGACGATTAGAGAGGGGTGTGCTTAAAAAGGTACGTATATAATTTTGTTATATAAACTTTAGTGTCAGTATTTAATAAAGTTTGGTTTAAGTTTAAACTGAAACTAACTTTTTTATATCTTCTTGTAGGGAATGGAATGCGAAGTGTTGGGCTATTCTAAAAGCCTCAAAACTACTGTCACAGGAATTGAAATGTTTCATAAAATATTGGAAGAAGCGCAAGCAGGTGACCAACTTGGTGCCCTGATTCGTGGCATTAAACGGGATGAAATTCGAAGAGGAATGGTCATTTGCAAACCGGGCACGATGAAGACATATGACAATATTGAAGCTCAGGTAGATCCACAAGGAATTACTTAATAAACTTAACGTTCGAATCAAATAATGCTTTTATAATGAATTATATTAATTATTACCCCAATACTATACCAGGTTTATGTGCTAAGTAAAGAAGAAGGTGGTCGATCTCGTCCCTTCACATCTCTCATCCAACTACAAATGTTTTCCAGAACTTGGGATGCTGCCGTTCAAGTTATCATCCAAGGAAAAGATATGATCATGCCGGGAGAAGATGCCAAGTAAGCGATACCTCTATTCCCTTAATGAGCTAATTCTCTTCTCACGACAAACCTTCTGATTACTTAAACATTACAAAAAATTAGTGTAACCTAATATTACAAACCTAGGCGATCAGATAGGTTGTAAGTGAATGCTTTCAATTCTTCCTAACGATAAATTATATTCGTATCATTGCAGATTGCAGCTGAAACTTATTCGCCCCATGGTGTTGGAGAAGGGTCAGCGGTTCACGCTTCGCGACGGATTTACCACCTTGGGGACAGGAGTCATCACCGGCATGATGAAAAGCATGACTGAGGCCGAACGTCAACTCATGATCGAGGGGAGGAAAGGATTGGAAAAGAAGGCAAAGAAAGAGGCTGCCACTACCAAGTCATAAAATAAATCAGAGAGAAGAGTAAAATAGTGCGAATCATTTCCTAGTTTTGTTGATGTTTTGATTGTTTTCATGCTCTAAATATTTACTTTATTTCTAAGTTTCGTCTTTACATACCAAGTACTTGTGCGAATGAGTCGATTATGATAATGATGATGAGCAAATACATAAGATATATATAGAAAGTTATGCATTATCTTCATTTTACTGCTAAAACCTATGCTAGTTATCAACAAGTCAGTGACATGTCTAATACTTCTTATCCACCATATATATTCGATATATAGAAAGATAAACCATGATGCTGAGTGTCACTTGGAACAAATATTAGTAAAATATTATTAATTAAAATAAATCCAGTAGTATTTATACCCAGAAAGTTAATTAAACATTATCAAGTATCTTTATTTAATTTACTGACGCATGTACACACTTAATTTGGTTGTGTGTGTGACCATAAAAGACGACACAAATATTTACTTTTGAAAAAGTGGGCTCACCTCACCTTCTGAATATATCACTGACAAATTCACAGACGTACAAATAGTTTAGATTTTATTTTTAAATTGCATAAACAAAGTTCATAAGAAAAAAATTATAGACAACGAACAAAGGTGTAATCGGTGACGAAGATGTTGCTGTTAGCTTTGATGTTAGTGAGAAAAGATGGAGCTTATAGATCTTCATCATCATCGGGTAGAGCAACGTTGGCTGCCTCCTAAAATATTCAAATAATAATAATTTAGATAACTCCCTAGTTCGATACCGATAAAAAGTGGTTTGTTTTAAATCGTGCCCTTACCTGGAGATCGTTTTCAATCTGTCGTTGCCAAGCAGGATCCATGTGGACCTCTGGTGGAGCGAGTGCTGGCATGGCGACGAACTCAAGGTTGGGATCCCCAATAAGTTTACGAGCCAGCCAGAGAAATGGTTTCTCAAAGTTGTAGTTGCTCTTAGCGGAGATATCGTAATATTGTAGATTCTTCTTCCGATGGAAAACGATGCTCTTTGCCTTCACTTTCCGATCCTTGATGTCAACTTTGTTCCCT